>NW_025745861.1:0-132911 GCF_021184085.1 Oncorhynchus gorbuscha | reverse complement strand
CATAACGAGTCAGGTTACAGACCATGTAATTAGGCCTAGGACCCCTAGACATAACGAGTCAGGTTACAGACCATGTAATTAGGCCTAGGACCCTAGGTTACAGACCATAACCTAGGACAGACCATGTAATTAGGCCTAGACCCCTAGACATAACGAGTCAGGTTACAGACCATGTAATTAGGCCTAGGACCCCTAGACATAACGAGTCAGGTTACAGACCATGTAATTAGGCCTAGGACCCCTAGACATAACGAGTCAGGTTACAGACCATGTAATTAGGCCTAGGACCCCTAGACATAACGAGTCAGGTTACAGACCATGTAATTAGGCCTAGGACCCCCCTAGACATAACAGAGTATGGTTACAGACCATGTAATTAGGCCTAGGACCCCTAGACATAACGAGTCTGGTTACAGACCATGTAATTAGGCCTAGGACCCCTAGACATAACGAGTCTGGTTACAGACCATGTAATTAGGCCTAGGACCCCTAGACATAACGAGTCTGGTTACAGACCATGTAATTAGGCCTAGGACCCCTAGACATAACGAGTCTGGTTACAGACCATGTAATTAGGCCTAGGGCCCCTAGACATAACGAGTCAGGTTACAGACCATGTAATTAGGCCTAGGACCCCTAGACATAACGAGTCAGGTTACAGACCATGTAATTAGGCCTAGGACCCCTAGACATAATGAGTCTGGTCATGGGCTTCCTAACAATACATTAAAAAAAGCATTATAACAACAATAAGCTATGCAAGTGACTCTGAAAATAGCCTTGTAGTTTTTGAATTTTGTACACTTTTTGAACGGTCTTCAATGGGCAAAAACGTCATTAAAGGCATCTGGCAGAAGTAAATACAACTGCGTTTTGAGCCATTAACCATTAACACGGAAATATGACGTAGGAATGTGTCATTAATTAATGTACAGTAGTGGGAATATTATTTTGTACATTTTTCTTCACACACGTGCATTATCTTGTTTTTGATATGTTTTACTCCTGTCGCTTTGCAATCATCAACAATATGTTATCAAATGTGACATTTCTGAAATTCATCCCTGGCGGTGCAGTTCATATATCCACTTTGTAGCACAAGGAATGTTTCTATTTGGCTCAATCTATCCTAAAGAGGCCAGGCCATTCACAGCGATACTCATGACAAGAAGAAGGTGTCCAGGGCAGATAACTGAAGTCACTGTGAATTCTGCGTCCTCATTCAATCTGGTAAGTTCCACATTAGAGAGGGCAAAGAGACGCTCTGTCCTCTGATACAGCTCCTTCTCAGTCAGAACAGCCAGACCTGCATCTCTCAGAGAGAGGGTCTCCCCACTCCCTGCTGCCACATGCTGCACCTGGAGGACAAGGAGAACAGGAGAACTATTGTAAAGTGACTGTTCCACTGGATGTCATAAGGTGAATGCACCAATTTGTAAGTCGCTCTGGATAAGAGCGTCTGCTAAATGACTTAAATGTTAAAATGTTAAATGCACTCTTTTCTAAAAGGCCATATAGGACTGGAGGCTCAATCAAGCAGGTGTGAACTCACCAGGATCTGCAGAGCCTGTAAGACTGGATGACTGCAACAGGATCCCAACACAGAGAGACCCTCATCTGTCATTCCTGAATAAATAATTATACACACATAAATATACACATAAATATACACACACAGTAGTGAACCTAGTTTCCCAGGAACTGATCAAATAATAACTGGAGAATCCTGTGAAAACTGCTCTCTATCTCACCGTCCATGGCACTGACAATGAGGTGGACGGCACTGAGAAGTGAAGATCTGATCTCTTCCTCATCCTTCCCAACACATTGGTCTACAAGATCCAGTATGGCCTGGACTGTCTCCCTCTCAGACTCTTCCAGGTCACCCAGGTCAGGAGTCTCACCTTCACACAACTGATCCAGCTGTGACAAAAGAGAGAGAGAGAATATGAAAGACAGTGAGAATGTTACAGATATTCAGGGTGAGATATTCATTCCTGCCATTAGTTGTGTGTGTGTGTGTCTACATTGTGTGTGTGTGTGTGTGTGTCTACATTGTGTGTGTGTGTGTGTGTGTGTCTACATTGTGTGTGTGTGTGTGTGTCTGCATTGTGTGTGTGTGTGTCTGCATTGTGTGTGTGTGTGTGTGTCTACATTGTGTGTGTGTGTGTCTACATTGTGTGTGTGTGTGTCTACATTGTGTGTGTGTGTTTGTCTACATTGTGTGTGTGTGTGTGTGTGTGTCTACATTGTGTGTGTGTCTACATTGTGTGTGTGTGTGTGTCTACATTGTGTGTGTGTGTGTCTACATTGTGTGTGTGCTTGTGTGTCTACATTGTGTGTGTGCTTGTGTGTCTACATTGTGTGTGTGTGTGTCTACATTGTGTGTGCGTGTGTGTTTGCGTGTCTACATTGTGTGTGTGTGTGTGTCTACATTGTGTGTGCGTGTGTGTTTGCGTGTCTACATTGTGTGTGTGTGTTTGTGTGTCTACATTGTGTGTGTGTGTGTGTGTGTGTGTGTGTGTGTGTGTGTGTGTGTGTGTGTGTGTGTGTGTGTGTGTGTGTGTGTGTGTGTGTGTGTGTGTGTGTGTGTGTGTGTGTGTGTGTGTGTGTGTGTGTGTGTGTGTGTGTTGTGTGTGCCCTGTTTCTGTACGTCTCACTCACCACACTCTCCAGCACACTGACTGCCTCTCTGTCCTCCATGGTTGTCTTGAGGAGCTGGAGCAGAGAGGAGCGTTTGGCTGCTGGCAGGACTGACAGCAGCTGGAAATGACGACTCAGTTTCTCCAGTTCTATAAACACACAAACAACAGACAGACCATGTTACTTTGTCAAAGTGTGATCAACAGTGTGGTAACTTCATAATTACTAATCAAAGAGAACAATTTAAAAATGTAACATTCCATTCAGCAGACTACATGTTGACCAGATGTTCACTTCTGTAGACTACATGCTGACCAGACGTTCCATTCAGTAGACTACATGTTGACCAGATGTTCACTTCTGTAGACTACATGTTGACCAGACGTTCCATTCAGTACATTACATGTTGACCAGACATTCCATTCAGTAGACTGCATGTTGACCAGACATTCCATTCAGTAGACTGCATGTTGACCAGACATTCCATTCAGTAGACTACATTACATGTTGATCAGACATTCCATTCAGTAGACTGCATGTTGACCAGACGTTCCATTCAGTAGACTGCATGTTGACCAGACATTCCATTCAGTAGACTACATGTTGACCAGATGTTCCATTCAGTAGACTACATGTTGACCAGACATTCCATTCAGTAGACTGCATGTTGATCAGACTTTCCATTCAGTAGACTACATTACATGTTTACCAGATGTTCAATTCAGTAGACTACATGTGTCAGGATTTGGCCAGGGTTGTTCCGGTTTTTGGTCACTAGATGCCCCCATTGTGCCTTTTGACCTTTTGTTTTCCCTTGATCCCCATTATTATTTGCACCTGTGCCTCGTTTCCCCTGATTGTATTTAAACCCTTTGTTTTCCTCAGTCCTTTGCTCTGTGTTTGTATGTTAGCACCCAGCCCTAGTACTCTGTGAACTCTTGTTGATCCCGGTGGACTCTCTTGTGGAATTCTGTTTTTTGTTCTTGTTTGTTTGTTTTTGAGTATTTTTTGAGGCTTTTTGTGCTATACCTTCCACCTTGTGGATTTACCTTTTTGTCTTGGAGGATTACCTTTGTTCTTGTGGAATTCCTTTTGAGGTTGTGGAGTTACATGTTTTCCTGAAGAACTTCACTTTTTACTTCATTAAATACACCGTCTTAAGTACTGCTGTGTCTGCCTCATCTTCTGGGTAACCGGGTCCTGACAGAAACACAGAGCCAAAAATGAACCCAGAGGCAGCCAGTTCCCAGGACCTTGTTGCCATGCTGTCCCACCACCAGGAGACTGTCCAACGCCACGAAGCCGCCCTGGTTCAGCAAGAGGCCTTAATGGCTAGACATTCTCATCTTCTGTCGGAGATGCTGACTTCCATAAAGCAGATATCTGATCGACTTACCCCGGCAACAGTTCCCGTCCCAGTACCTCAGATTCACGTACCCATGGCAGTTAACCCTCTGGCTGAACCTCATCTTCCACCTCCCCAACGGTTCTCAGGTGATCCAAGTGCTTGTAAAGGGTTTCTCACCCAATGTTCTCTCTCCTTCGAGCTGCAACCCTCGTCGTTCCCCACCGACCGGTCTAAGATCGCATATATCATCACCCTGCTGTCGGAAAAAGCCCTGGCCTGGGCTACTGCTGTGTGGGATGCCCATAGTTCCTGCTGTGCCAGCTACTCTGCCTTTGCTGTGGAATTCAAACAAGTGTTTCAAGGCCCAAGCAGTGGTCCTGACTCAGCCAAACAGCTCCTGACTCTCCACCAAGGTCGGCGCAGCGTGACGGACTATGCCATCCAGTTCCGCATGGTGGCAGCAGCGAGTGGCTGGAACAACGAGGCGCTCACGGTGTGCTTTCTGAAAGGCCTTTGCGACACTATCCAAGATGAACTGGCCACTCGGGAACCACCGGACAATCTCGAGTCCCTGATCAAGTTGGCCTCACGCATTGACCAGCGTCTGAGAGAGAACTCAACCGTAGACCTCTAGCCCCTATCAGTCCCAGCTCCGAGTCCCCACCTTTATCCTCGCTGGCTCCACCGGAACCCATACAGATTGGACGCATCTCCCAGGCTGAGAGAGACCGCCGGATGAGGGAGCGACGCTGTCTATATTGCGGCAAACCGGGCCATTTCCGTTCCACGTGTCCCGGGCTCCAGGGAAACGCTCTGTCCCGTACAGACCGGGGGGAACTGTAACGGGAAACATAACCTCCTCCCATCCGTCCAACTCCCGTCTGCTCATTCCAGTCACCCTTTCCTGGGACAACCACAAGCGTCACTTTCAAGCCTTGGTAGACTCTGAGCCACAGGTAACTTCATGGATGGTGTCTGGGCGAAGGAGAATGGTGTTCCCTCTGAACCTCTAAGTGACCCCATGAGGTTTACTACATTGGATGGGAGCCCTTTGGGATCTGGACTTGTCACTCATGTCACTACCTCCTTGCGACTTTCAGTTTCACAACACCAGGAATTGATGAACTTTCATTTGATCTCCTGTTCAGTTCCTCTCGTCCTTGGATACCCCTGGCTTCACAGCTATAACCCTCACATCGACTGGTCTGTGGGCACTATCAAGCAGTGGGGTCCTACGTGCCAAGCTACTTGTATTTTCCCCCGAATTCCCGAATTCTACTCCCGAGTCTTTAGAATCCATCGACCTGACCCGAGTTCCCGAGTGTTACCATGACCTCAAACTGGTATTTAGCAAACAGAGAGCCACCATGCTACCACCCCATAGACCTTATGATTGCCCCATCGAACTGTTTCCGGGTACTTGACCCCCAGGGGTCGGATCTTTCCCTATCTCCACCCGAACGAGCTGCTATGGATACCTACATCAAGGACGCTCTGGAAGCAGGCCTCATGCGTCCATCCACCTTTTTTCTTTGTGGCCAAGAAAGACAGTGGATTACGTCCTTGCATCGACTACCGGGGACTCAATGCCATAACTGTCCATAACCGTTACCCGCTACCCCTTATGGCCACAGCCTTCGAGCTGCTCCAGGAAGCAGTTGTTTTCACTAAGCTTGACCTGCGGAACGCATACCATCTTGTGCGGATCAGACCTGGTGACGAGTGGAAGACCGCTTTCAACACGCCTACTGGTCACTATGAATACTTGGTGATGCCCTTCTGCCTGACCAACGCCCCAGCAGTGTTCCAAGCGCTCATAAACGATGTGCTTAGGGATATGCTTAACATATTTGTGTTTGTTTACTTGGATGACATCCTCATCTTTTCGAGCTATCTTCAAGAACACACAAAGCATGTCAGACAAGTACTCAAACGCCTCCTAGACAGCTGTACGTTAAGCCGGAAAAATGTGAATTCCATTCATCCCGAGTACAATTCCTGGGATTTGTAGTGGAACCCGGTCGAGACCAAATGGACCCCAGGAAGGTAGGGGCGGTAGTGGATTGGCCCACCCCCAAATCCGTTAAGGAAGTTCAGCGTTTCCTGGGCTTCACTAACTTTTACCGCAAGTTCATCAAGAACTTCAGCTTGGTGGCAGCCCCTCTCTCAGCTTTAACCCCTCTCTCAGCTTTGATCAGACATTCCATTCAGTAGACTACATGTTGACCAGACGTTCCATTCAGCAGACTACATGTTGACCAGACGTTCCATTCAGTAGACTACATGTTGACCAGACAATACATTCAGTAGACTACATGTTGACCAGATGTTCCATTTAGTAGTCTACATGTTGACCAGATGTTCCATTCAGTAGACTACATGTTGACCAGACATTCCATTCAGTAGACTACATGTTGACCAGACATTCCATTCAGTAGACTACATGTTGACCAGATGTTCAATTCAGTAGACTACATGTTGACCAGACATTCCATTCAGTAGACTACATGTTGACCAGACATTCCATTCAGTAGACTACATGTTGACCAGATGTTCAATTCAGTAGACTACATGTTGACCAGACGTTCAATTCAGTAGACTACATGTTGACCAGACATTCCATTCAGTAGACTACATGTTGACCAGACATTCCATTCAGTAGACTACACATGTTGACCAGACATTCCATTCAGTAGACTACATGTTGACCAGACATTCCATTCAGTAGACTACATGTTTACCAGACGTTCCATTCAGTAGACTACATTACATGTTGACCAGAATTCTTCCATTCAGTAGACTTCCATTCATTACATGTTGACCAGACGTTCCATTCAGTAGACTACATTACATGTTGACCAGACGTTCTATTCAGTAGACTACATGTTGACCAGACATTCCATTCAGTAGACTACATGTTGACCAGACATTCCATTCAGTAGACTACATTACATGTTGACCAGATGTTCCATTCAGTAGACTACATTACATGTTGACCAGACGTTCCATTCAGTAGACTACATTACATGTTGACCAGACGTTCTATTCAGTAGACTACATGTTGACCAGACATTCCATTCAGTAGACTACATGTTGACCAGACATTCCATTCAGTAGACTACATGTTGACCAGACGTTCCATTCAGTAGACTACATGTTGATCAGACGTTCCATTCAGTAGACTACATGTTGACCAGCCATTCCATTCAGTAGACTACATGTTGACCAGCCATTCCATTCAGTAGACTACATGTTGACCAGACGTTCCATTCAGTAGACTACATGTTGACCAGACGTTCCATTCAGTAGACTACATTACATGTTGACCAGACGTTCTATTCAGTAGACTACATGTTGACCGCTAAACAGGAGACATTACCCTCCACTGGCATTATTACCTTCGTTCAGATTTAAGTGGCTGTTGGCATCAAAGTTGCCTCTCAGGTCCATAATTCCATCCTCTTCAATGTCATCCTTTGACCTAACCTTTTCAAAGCCCCCATTGTTGGAGAAGAGGCACAGCTCTGTGGACAAGAGCAGACAACAATCATAACCAGTAACACACAGACAGATACAGTGGCTGTACTAAATACAGTGGCTATACTAAATACAGTGGCTATACTAAATACAGTGGCTATACTAAATACAGTGGCTATACTAAATACAGTGGCTATACTAAATACAGTGGCATATACTAAATACAGTGGGATATACTAAATACAGTGGCTATACTAAATACAGTGGCTATACTAAATACAGTGGCTATACTAAATACAGTGGCTATACTAAATACAGTGGATATACTAAATACAGTGGCTGTACTAAATACAGTGGCTATACTAAATACAGTGGCTATACTAAATACAGTGGCTATACTAAATACAGTGGCTATACTAAATACAGTGGCTATACTAAATACAGTGGCTATACTAAATACAGTGGCTATACTAAATGCAGTGATATACTAAATACAGTGCGATATACTAAATACAGTGCGATATACTAAATACAGTGGTATATACTAAATACAGTGGCTGTACTAAATACAGTGGCTATACTAAATACAGTGGGATATACTAAATACACTGAGGAACATAGACGCTGGCTGTGTACTTTACCATGGTACTTAACCATGCAGCTATACGTGGGACATTGACAAACCATACACTTCCTCACCAAACTGTCCATTGCATTTGACATAGAGTTCAATCAGACTGTAGGCCACGACAGTATATTCAGGAATCTTCAGTGACACATCACTATCTGTCTGAGTACTGCCGCTCTGCTTCATAGAGTCCTGTGGAGGAAATGTCAAATCAGTCAGAGATGTTTGGTACACAGATGACCCAGATTCTAACCCAGACAGTCATCTATACTGCACCATTACATCTTCAGGAAGTGGTTCTAATGATAAAAACAGGAAATGATCTATGTGGGAATCCAGGGGTACAGCATTCATCACTCCTGAACAGACATCTGTGATCTGTCAATATGCTCCTGACATTTATTTCATTTATCATAAAGTGAGATTATTGAGATTAAAAATCTATTTTACAACAGAAAATCTAAATCTGTGTTGTCAATTATACATTATGAATGATTTTCCACTCAAATATGATGACAACATCATTCACTTCAATAGAAAGCTTGGTAAGCTTTCTTCCTACCTTCCCGCTCAGGGCCACGCAGGCGCTCATGTTGGCTCCTGCATTGCCATGCTTCCGGACTTTGTTTGTGACCTGGCAAGGTTGTGATGTCATAATCCTTTCCGTCAACACCCCTAATATTGCCCTGGGCTTCTCCCGGGTCTGCTTGATCACAGGGTGGGTCATGTCCAGGCGTCTGCAGGAAGGACCCAAATAAATGATACAAAATACACAGTGGGCAAGGAAATATTATTTAAAGCTATTAGCTGTGCTTCTTACTAGAGGGTTATTCTTGAACTGCATGTATTTTACGTCCCTCGCCTTTACAACCATGAAAAACACTGTTTGGGTAAGGGGCAGCATTTTCACTTTTGGATAAATAGTGTGCCCAAATTGAACTGCCTCCTACTCTGTCCCAGATCCTAATATATGCATATTATTATTATTATTGGATAGAAAACACTCTGAAGTTTATAAAACTGTTTGAATCATGTCTGTGAGTATAACATAACTTATTTAGCAGGCGAAACCCGAGGACAAACCATTCAGATGTTCTTTTTTTTTTTTGAGGTCACTGTCTTTTCAATACGGTTTCATGGGGAATCCAGAATTCTAATCGACTTTCCTGCCATTCCTACCGCTTCCACTGGATGTCACCAGTTTGTAGCAATTGGTTGAGGTTTTTCCTTTGTGTAATGAAGAAGTACCATAGCTCAGAACGAGAGTCACTTCATGTGTACCTTTTGATAGAGGCTGGTAACCAGAAAAGTAGCGTCAGTTTGTTTTGCTCCTGTATTGAACACAGATCATCCCGTCTTCAATTTAATCGATTATATACGTTTAGAAATACCTAAAGTTGTATTACAAAAGTAGTTTGAAATGTTTTGGCAAAGTTTACAGGTAACCTTTGAGATATTTTGTAGCGACGTTGCGTAAGTTGGAAGCGGTGTTTTTCTGGATCAAATACGACAAATAAATGGACATTTTGGATATATATCGACGGAATTAATCAAACAAAAGGACCATTTGTGATGTTTATGGGACATATTGGAGTGCCAACAAAAGAAGCTCGTCAAAGGTAAGGCATGATTTATATTTTATTTCTGCGTTTTGTGTCGCGCCTGCAGAGTTGAAATATGCTACTCTCTCATTGTTTACCTTTGTGCTATCATCAGATCATCAGCATCTTATGCTTTCGCCGAATAGCCTTTTGAAATCTGACATGTTGGCTGGATTCACAACAGAGTGTAGCTTTAATTTGCATGTGTAATTTAATGAAAACTTGATTTTTATAGAAATATATTTGAATTTGGCGCTCTGCATTTTCCCTGGCTATTGGCCATGTGGGACACAAGAGTCCCGCCTACCCCAGAGAGATTAAAGGCTCTCTTCAATGTGTAACACTGAAGCGTTAGACTTTTAAAGGTAATTTCTCTTTGAGCCGACATATGCAGTGCTTAACGTGAATGCTGTCTCTGCCAAATACATTTTTTACAACTTAAAATAACAAAATGCCTTTACATGTCAATCACACTGTAAAGCTGAATTTCCATGATGCGGATTGAGTACAGCCCTAAAATGAAAAATAATTAGACATTATAAGTGTTTTCGTTGATATTGTATAGATCAATAAAAACCAAGAAGGCTATTAAAATACTTTTTATAACAAATATGATGTGTCCCTAAGTTTCATGTCATTAGTGTTCCCACCTTGTAAATCACTCATTAAAATAATATAACAAGGACATGAACCGTATGATTGTAGTTAACATACCAACCTGGACTCATGGACCGAAGTGAACGTAAATCTGTCTCTCTCCATTTAGTGTAATATGTTACGTTTCGTATGTATTCATTTGTGGATGTTCATCATTCATTTCGTATGATATGTTACGAATTACTATTCGTATGACATGTTACTAATTGCAATTCGTAAAATATGTAATGAATTTGCAATACGTATGATATGTTACGAATTTCACTTTGTTGTGGCTAGGTGTGCAATGTTAGCTAGGCGCTAGTGGTTTAGGGATTAAGGTTAGGGTTAGAGGTTAAGGTTAGAGTTAAGAGTTAGGGCTAGGAGAAGTGTTAGCTCACATGCTAAGTAGTTGCAAAGTAGCTAAAAGAAAGTAAGCAGTTGCAAAATGGCTAATTAGCTAAAGTTGTCCATGATGTGATTTGATGCGTACATTTTAAGTTGCTAGAAATTTAAATAGGAGGTGGTTTTCAAATGTTCTAATTTAGCTCAAATGTCAAATTTGTCCATGATATGATTGAAACACACAACCTTTGGGTTGCTAGGCGTTCGTGTTATACGTCCTCCATCCCACCCTCTTTTTGTTTTGTTTTCTTAAGTAACAATACATATCATACTAATTCCACAAATTAACTTTTAAAAAGGCACACCTGTTCATTGAAATGCATTCCTGGTGACAACCTCATGAAGCTGGTTGGGAGAATGCCAAGAGTATGTAAAGCTGTCATCAGGGCAAATGGTGGCAATTTGAAGAATGTCAGATATATAAAATATATTTGGATTTGTTTTACAATTTTTTGGTTACTATATGCTTCCATATGTGTTATTTCATAGTTATGATGTCTTCACTATTATTCTACAATGTAGAAAATAGTAAAATAAAATAAAAACCTTGAATGAGTAGGTGTTCTAAAACGCTTAACTGCTAGTGTACACAATCCATGTGTCAATTGTCTTAAGACTTAAAAATCCTTCTTAACCTGTCTCCTCCCCTTCAGCACCACTGACGAAGTGGATTTAACAAGTAACATCAATAAGGGATCATAGCTTTCACCTGGATTCACCTTGTTAGTCTGTGATGGAAAGAGCAGGTGTTCTTAATGTTTTGTACAATCAGTGTATGTACAGTATAGGGCAACTCACTTGTCTTTCGAGTAGTTAACCACCTCCTTCACTTTCACCTCCTCTTTCTTCAGTCTGCCAAAGGACGACTCTTGTTCGTTAGAGTATTTTAAGGCCACGTTAAGTTTTAAATCAGCCAACAATCCCTCCAAATTTCCTCCTGCCTTCATTTCTTCTATGTCACCAAATGTCCCACTGTGGTCCACGAAGTCAGACTCCTTGACATCTGAGGGAAAATTCAACATTAGATCCTTATGCATTTATAACACAGCACATATCTAAACTCAGCAAAAAAAGAAACATCCTCTCACTGTCAACTGCATTTATTTTCAGCACACTTAACATGTGTAAGTATTTGTATGAACATAACAAGGTTCAAAAACTGAGACATAAACTGAACAAGTTCCACAGAATTTGAATAATGTGTCCCTGAACAAAGGGGGGGTCAAAATCAAAAGTAACAGTCAGTAGTTGGTGTGGCCACCAGCTGCATTAAGTTCTGCAGTGCATCTCCTCCTCATGGACTGCACCAGATTTGCCAGTTCTTGCTGTGAGATGTTACCCCACTCTTCCACCAAGGCACCTGCAAGTTACCAGACATTTCTGGGGGGAATGGCCCTAGCCCTCACCCTCCGATCCAACAGGTCCCAGACTTGCTCAATGGGATTGAGATTCGGGCTCTTCGATGGCCATGGCAGAACACTGATATTCCTGTCTTGCAGGAAATCACGCACAGAACGAGCAGTATGGCTGGTGGCATTGTCATGCTGGAGGGTCATGTCAGGATGAGCCTGCAGGAATGGTACCACATGAGGGGGGAGGATGTCTTCCCTCACAGCGTTGAGATTGCCTGCAATGACAACAAGCTCAGTCTGATGATGCTGTGAGATACCTCCCCAGACCATGAAGGACTCTCCACCGCCAAATCGATCCCGCTCCAGAGTACAGGCCTCGGTGTAACGTCCATTCCTTCGACAATAAACTCGAATCCGACCATCACCCCTGGTGAGACAAAACCGTGACTCGTCAGTGAAAGGCACTTTTTTGCAGGTTCTGTCTGGTCCAGCGACGGTGGGTTTGTGCCCATAGGCAACGTCGTTGCCGTGATGTCTGGTGAGGACCTGCCTTACAACAGGCCTACAAGCCCTCAGTCCAGCCTCTCTCAGCCTATTGCGGTCTGAGAACTGATGGAGGGATTGTGCATTCCTGGTGTTACTCAGGCAGCTGTTGTTGCCTTCCTGTACCTGTCCCGCAGGTGCGATGTTCGGATGTACCGATCCTGTGCAGGTGTTGTTACACGTGGTCTGTCACTGCGGGGACGATCAGCTGTCCGTCCTGTCTCCCTGTAGCACTGTCTTAGGCGTGTCACAGTACGGACATTGCAATTGATTGCCCTGGCCACATCTACAGTCCTCATGCCTCCTTGCAGTATGCCTAAGGCACATTCACGTAGATGAGCAGGGACCATGGGCATTATTCTTTTGGTGTTTTTCAGAGTCAGTAGAAAGGCGTCTTTAGTGTCCTAAGTTTTCATAACTGTGACCTTAATTGCCTAACGTCTGTAAGCTGTTAGTGTCTTAACAACAGGTTTACAGGTGAATGTTCATTAATAGTTTATGGTTCATTGAACAAGCATGGGAAATAGTGTTTAAACCCTTTACAATAAAGATCTGTGAAGTTATTTGGATTTCTACTAATTATCTTTGAAAGACAGGGTCCTGAAAAAGGGACGTTTCTTGTTTTGCTGAGTTGATTTGTTAATTAATTAAAATCAGTCCGTGCATGATATAGCCTAGCTGTTTGAGCCTAATGGACTAATTTGCCATGATGCTAGATTAGCGTACTTGCTTGAATACGGACTAATTTCACAATAACACCATGTATTCTTGTAGGCTAAATGTTTTAGCCTAGTTCACATTAGGTTTCCATTGTATTTCTAATTGTGGTTGTGTGATACATTCATCCTGTTGGTTACAGCCCCATAAGGGAGTGGATGTCCTGCTTGCAGACATTTGCCACCTCAGGGGTTTGGCCTGTCGATGTAGCAACATGCCAGCTCCAAGGAAGAAAAGGTGGCATGACCTCTTTCAGAGGGTACTGTATGTATTATGACGAGAGATAATGGCCATGCATAGGCCTATGACATTTGAACTTTGTGTTCATCTAGAAAACAGACTGTATGACTATAAATACCTGTCATTAAATGTAGGTATTAAATACTAATGAACAGAAACTTTATTACAATATTAGTCCATCAAATTGTCATGGCATATTGTTACAAAGAGACTATACACAGTATCAAAGTCTCAAGCTGTGATCTTATCAACCAATCACGACAGGTTAAGGAAAGTTCCAGAGAGAGCTGGAGATCATCACCCCTTGACTCCCTGATTCGGGTGTGGGAGAGGCGTAGTGGGGTGAGCTGCTTGAGAGTGGTGTGAGATGGTGAAGTCACCAGCAGAGGACTTCCTAACACATGCTTCCTTAAGTATTGTTACAGGTAGAGAATTCCCAATGTAGGTCTGTGGACAACTCTGCTCGGGGGGCTTCAGAGAGGGGCTTCAGAGAGGGACTTCAGAGAGGGGCTTCAGAGAGGTGTCTGTGGACTTCACCCCAGGAGGTAACATAAAGCTTTTAAGCTAAAACAACATTTATTTTTCTGATTTACTGAAATTAGATACCATATGGTATATTTTTTAAGCAGGTCTCGACCTGTGGACCTGCTGGGCCAGCACCTACAACTCCACCGGCACCTACAACTCCACCTGGAACTCCTCTGGCACCTACAACTCCACCGGCACCTACAACTCCACCTGGAACTCCTCTGGCACCTACAACTCCACCGGCACCTACAACTCCACCTGGAACTCCTCTGGCACCTACGACTCCACCTGGAACTCCTCTGGCACCTACAACTCCACCTGGAACTCCTCTGGCACCTACAACTCCACCTACAACTCCACCTGGAACTCCACCTGCACCTACAACTCCACCTGGAACTCCTCTGGCACCTACAACTCCACCTGCACCTACAACTCCACCTACAACTCCTCTGGCACCTACAACTCCACCAGCACCTACAACTCCTCCGGCACCTACAACTCCACCGGCACCTACAACTCCACCTGGAACTCCTCTGGCACCTACAACTCCACCTGGAACTCCTCTGGCACCTACAACTCCACCTGGAACTCCTCTGGCACCTACAACTCCACCTACAACTCCACCTACAACTCCTCTGGCACCTAAAACTCCACCAGCACCTACAACTCCTCTGGCACCTACAACTCCTCTGGCACCTACAACTCCTCTGGCACCTACAACTCCTCTGGCACCTACAACTCCACCGGCACCTACAACTCCTCTGGCACCTACAACTCCACCGGCACCTACAACTCCTCTGGCACCTACAACTCCTCTGGCACCTACAACTCCTCTGGCACCTACAACTCCACCAGCACCTACAACTCCTCTGGCACCTACAACTCCACCGGCACCTACAACTCCTCTGGCACCTACAACTCCACCTGCACCTACAACTCCACCAACACCTGTCTGCTTGAGGGGGAATGTACACAGCTGTGACTATAACTGCCGAGAATTCTCTTTCTTGGTAGGTAAAAATGTCTGGCATTTGATTGTAAGGAATTCTAGGTTGGGTGAGCAGAAGGACTTGAGATCCCGTATGTTATGATTACACCATGAGTCGTTAATCATGAAGCATACACCCCTGCCCTTCCTCTTCCCAGAGAGGTGTTTATCTAATACCAATTTTTTACTTAAAAATTGCACTGTTGATTAGGGCCTGTAAAGTAAGCATTTCACTGTAAGGTCTACCTGTTGTATTCGGCTTCCTTATAACAACAACCTGATTTTCACTGTACCCTACAATTACATATGTTACATGTTACTTATAAACTCAATCTATCTAAGCCATTGTTATTGTACCATAAAACGTCAATTGTTAGCCTGGGTGTTTATTTGCTTATATCACTGAACACAACAGGTGCTTATTAGAGACAGACCTTTTTTTGCCAGGTGTCTATTTCCTTAATGCACACAACTTTCGCTAGTTTGCATACTGATAGTTAATTGTTTAATTCCAGTATTAATTTCCAGCATTTTTATCAATTTCTTCATTTTCTGCAATAATGTATTGTCATTTACACACGGTTACATTAATTTTGTCTAAGTATGCCACTATTTCTATTTGTTTTCTTATTTTCCTTGACAGAATCGATATTTTCCTCTGACTGTGCATTGTCGTCAGCATTTTCGCCAGTTCTTTTTCGTCAATGAATGGCAATCGGCCGGTTTCTGGGGGTTTGTAATCCTAAAGTTCTTACCAGTTATCTGGCAGTTCTCAGCTGTTGCAGGCAATGACTAGCAGTTTCTTACTGGCAATAAAAACGGATGATTGTCATAATTTCCCCCCCGAGTCATTACTGAATTATTGAATGTAACAAATCAAACATAACACCTTGTAAACAATTCATTTATATAACACTTGCCGTAGTTTTTTTCTGAAATGTGTGCCATTGCCAGGCCATTAAAATGGACAGGCAGCTATTTCAGACCGCGTTTAACTGAAGTTTTACGGTAATACAAAGAGGATATTGTACGCAAATTGTTCCCGGAGGTCAGGGTTGCCATGTCCGTTATTTCCATATGAGGACGGCCGTTGTTGAGAGAGTGGTGGGGAGGACCGGACGGGTGTGTGTGGGTTGAGAGAGAACTGCAGCAGGCAGCTTAGTCTACTATTGGCTGAGACAGAGCAGCACTCATGTCGTGACAACTTTGTACTAGTTGTAGGTTGGCTATTTAGAACGTTATTATGGAGACAACTATTTTTATATATTAACACGCTAGAACTGAAATAACGGCGACAAGAAATAACGGCGACAAAACACTGGAAACGACGTTGGGAGCACTAGAGCGCAATGGAAGCAAGTCGGTCGGAGGTGGTTTAAACTCGATTCTAATGTAATCTTTGCTTATGGAAAACTATCAAGCAGAGTGTTTTACAGATGCTCAGTTCTAGGGTCTCGGGGGCTGCGTGAGTGGAAATGTGAAATTATGGAAGTTATGGAACTGCCTCGCGTGATTCTGTTGTGGGGGAAATTCCACAATGGAACTGGCATTAAATGTGGAGAATTACACATTTGCATCTGTTTGCCATCAAGTAGCCTATTAATTGATATGCCATTGCTGGCTACTGTAGAATATAATTTGAAAAAATAAATATGTTGAAATTGAGTTGCTGGAGTCAATGCAAATCAATTTGTGCCACTTGTGTAGCCTACTTGGAGCTGGAACACGGATTTAATAAATAGCCTGTAACTTCAGTTTATTGTTGTTATAGCCTTGTGTTATTATGAAGTTATTAATGGCCATGTTTAGTTAATTAAATTGTAAGTTATCAAAGCTCTATCGCAATTGTCATTAATTGTCAGAATGCATTAAGATTGACGGTAACAGTCAGTCACATTAGGCTACAGGTAAACAAACACTGGCTGTTGTTGACAAGCATATTCAGTTCATATACATATTATTCATATTTAATTCAGTGATTGAAATTATGACCTCATCCCCAGTAGCCTATTCCAGCAGGCTATTGGTTAACACAAGCACCCTGCCTGAGAGGCTGCTCTGGTGTTTACCTGGGTTTAAAGGTTTGTCTTCAGGTTCTCCGGGTTTCAGCACATCACTCAGGGAAAAGCCTCTGGACTGGTATTTGGGTTCCTGCCAGAAGCATCCACATCTGGGCCTGGTCTTCACAATGAGTGAGAGGAGATTCAGTTTACCAGAGCTGTCGTTCAGACTGGACACAGGAATCAGGCTACCGTTAGAATCTACTTCCTTCAACATGGATTTTACGGCCTTGGAAATCATGATGGTGGTGGATCGTGTTTCTGGCTGCAGCAGATGACAAAGACACAAATGACAAAGATGTCTAAGAAACAAAACTAGGATGAAAACATAAACACTCAATACAACAGCTTCAGAAGAGCATTCTAAATACATTTCACAGTTGACAAGACACTAAATCATGCAAACACAAGGTTCAATTTCCCTGGGAAAAGAGTGGATCAGAACAGAGTAGCATTGCTTTTGACAAGACAGGAATACAAGCAGGAAATAATTTCTGTCAAAATTGTTGGTCATTCAAGACAATCCAAAGCATGCTGTATTTTATTCTGATCGCAACACTGCTTCAATACCTGGTTCCCACTGCTTCTTCCTCTGGGTCCTTATGACTTAGAGATAGGTTATGAATGAGATAGGAATATGTCTGAAATGCATTAGCTAAGAGTTCATTACATACTAGTAGGAGGAGTCTATTTTACTGGTAAACTGTCCTGTTCCACTCTTACATTCCTGCTCTTCACTTCTGTTTTATTTCATGAGAAAATAACTTCACTAGAAGCAGTTAGAACTACATGCCACATTACTGGGAAGTATATTCTGGTGTGATGTGTTGTCATCCTCATGTCAGTGAAGCAGTTTTGGGGAGTAGTTCCTACATGCAATTCAACAAAGCACAGTTTAGTTCGTACAAGTACCTGGATGTTCGTATTGTTAGGTTCTAATTCTCAGAGTAAAAACTTGATGGACACTATGAAAGCTTAAACCAAGTTTATTCATCCCAAAGGATCAAACAGCTGTACAGACAAAGACATGGTTTCACCCATTGTAGTATACATACCTCACTTTGAGTGGTCTCCTCCTTATCTCTAAAAATGGCATGTTTATTTCTAGGCAGGATGCTAAGTGATATGGGCAATACACAGTTCCTCCCCTTATCAGTACTGACACATATGAACGTGTTCCCTGCACTCAGCCCCTCCCAAGCGTACTTATGGCACCCCTCATGTCTCTATTATAACTAATGATTCATAATATAACTCATGATTCATAATATAACTCATGATTAATAATATAACCAACGATTAATAAAATAACTAATGATTAATAATACAACTAATTATTAATAAAATAACTAATGATGAATAATATAATTAATGATTAACAATATAACTTATGATTAATCATTTAACTAGTGATTAATAATATAACTAGTGATTAATCATTTAACTAGTGATTATGTAATGATCTTCGTCTGTTGTTTGTAGAAAGTCAGACCGAAATGCAGCGTGTAGGTTACTCATGACTTTTAATGAAGCTAATACAGTACATGAAATAACGAAGAAGAAAACAACAAACGAATGAAACTAATACAGCCTATCTGGTGACTAACACTAAGACAGGTACAATCACCCACGAAATACAACGCGCACTCAAGCTACCTAAATACAGTTCCCAATCCGAGACAACTAAAATCAGCTGACTCCAATTAGGAATCGCCTCAGGCAGCCAAGCCTAACTAGACACACCCCTAATAATACACACTCCCAATTAATACAAACCCTAATACGAAATACAACATATAAACCTATGTCACACCCTGGCCTACCCAAACATATAACAAAAACACAAGATACAATGACCAAGGCGTGACAGATTAATAATATAACGTATGATTAATAATTTAACTAGTGATTAATAATATAACGTATGATTAATAATTTAAATAGTGTGGAATAATATAACTAATGATTAATCATTTAACTAGTGATTAATAATTTAACTAGTGATTAATCATTTAACTAGTGATTAATCATTTAACTAGTGATTAATCATTTAACTAGTGATTAATCATTTAACTAGTGATTAATCATTTAACTAGTGATTAATAATATAACTAGTGATTAATAATATAACTAGTGATTAATAATATAACTAGTGATTAATAATATAACTTATGATTAATCATATAACTAGTGATTAATAATATAACTATTGATTAATAATTTAACTAGTGATTAATAATTTAACTAGTGATTAATAATTTAACTAGTGATTAATAATATAACTTATGATTAATAGTTAAAGCTCAGAAATCCAAATCCATCAATATGAACAATGTGTTTAGCTGGAAAGTCCAAGTAGAGTGTCTGCTCCAGTGTCCAACAACACCTCTATTTCCTACACAGACTCAGGGTTATTATCATTTAACTAGAGAATAATGCTCCTGGTCTTCAGGGAAAGTCCAAGTAGAGTGTCTGCTCCAGTGTCCAACAACACCTCTATTTCCTACACAGACTCAGGGTTATTAGAGAATAATGCTCCTGGTCTTCAGGGAAAGTCCAAGTAGAGTGTCTGCTCCAGTGTCCAACAACACCTCTATTTCCTACACAGACTCAGGGTTATTAGAGAATAATGCTCCTGGTCTTCAGGGAAAGTCCAAGTAGAGTGTCTGCTCCAGTGTCCAACAACACCTCTATTTCCTACACAGACTCAGGGTTATTAGAGAATAATGCTCCTGGTCTTCAGGGGAAAGTCCAAGTAGAGTGTCTGCTCCAGTGTCCAACAACACCTCTATTTCCTACACAGACTCAGGGTTATTAGAGAATAATGCTCCTGGTCTTCAGGGGAAAGTCCAAGTAGAGTGTCTGCTCCAGTGTCCAACAACGCCTCTATTTCCTACACAGACTCAGGGTTATTAGAGTTACCAGAGAATAATGCTCCTGGTCTTCAGGGGAAAGTCCAAGTAGAGTGTCTGCTCCAGTGTCCAACAACACCTCTATTTCCTACACAGACTCAGGGTTATTAGAGAATAATGTTCCTGGTCTTCAGGGGAAAGTCCAAGTAGAGTGTCTGCTCCAGTGTCCAACAACACCTCTATTTCCTACACATATTCAGGGTTACCAGAGAATAATGCTCCTGGTCTTCAGGGGAAAGTCCTCATTGATCTACTCTGGTTGCGCGCAATTGGCTGCGCTTGATTGGCGCATTCACAATGGTTCGATGGGTGAGTGAATTCATTGGGACAGTGCAATAGCCGTACTGGGATACTCAGTCAGCTGTAGCCCAACAGCATGTACTGGGGCACTCAGTCAGCTGTAACCCAACAACACGTACTGGGGCACTCAGTCAGCTGTAACCCAACAACACGTACTGGGGGACTCAGTCAGCTGTAACCCAACAGCACATACTGGGGCACTCAGTCAGCTGTAGCCCAACAACACGTACTGGGGGACTCAGTCAGCTGTAACCCAACAACACGTACTGGGGGACTCAGTCAGCTGTAGCCCAACAACACGTACTGGGGGACTCAGTCAGCTGTAACCCAACAGCAGGTACTGGGTGACTCAGTCAGCTGTAACCCAACAACACGTACTGGGCACTCAGTCAGCTGTAACCCAACAACACGTACTGGGGGACTCAGTCAGCTGTAACCCAACAGCACATACTGGGGCACTCAGTCAGCTGTAGCCCAACAACACGTACTGGGCACTCAGTCAGCTGTAACCCAACAACACGTACTGGGGAACTCAGTCAGCTGTAACCCAACAACACGTACTGGGGGACTCAGTCAGCTGTAGCCCAACAACACGTACTGGGGGACTCAGTCAGCTGTAACCCAACAGCACGTACTGGGGCACTCAGTCAGCTGTAGCCCAACAGCATGTACTGGGGCACTCAGTCAGCTGTAACCCAACAACACGTACTGGGTGACTCAGTCAGCTGTAACCCAACAACACGTACTGGGGGACTCAGTCAGCTGTAACCCAACAGCACGTACTGTACTGGGGGACTCAGTCAGCTGTAACCCAACAACACGTACTGGGCACTCAGTCAGCTGTAACCCAACAGCACGTACTGGGGGACTCAGTCAGCTGTAGCCCAACAACACGTACTGGGGGACTCAGTCAGCTGTAGCCCAACAACACGTACTGGGGGACTCAGTCAGCTGTAACCCAACAGCACGTACGGTACTGGGGGACTCAGTCAGCTGTAGCCCAACATCACGTACTGGGATACTCAGTCAGCTGTAGCCCAACAGCACATTCTGGGGTACTCAGTCAGCTGTAGCCAAACAGCACATTCTGGGGGACTCAGTCAGCTGTAGCCCAACAGCAGGTACTGGGTGACTCAGTCAGCTGTAACCCAACAACACGTACTGGGGGACTCAGTCAGTTGTATCCCAACAACACGTACTGGGGGACTCAGTCAGCTGTAACCCAACAGAATGTACTGGGTGACTCAGTCAGCTGTAACCCAACAGAATGTACTGGGTGACTCAGTCAGCTGTAACCCAACAACACGTACTGGGGGACTCAGTCAGCTGTATCCCAACAACACGTACTGGGCACTCAGTCAGCTGTAACCCAACAACACGTACTGTACTGGGGGACTCAGTCAGCTGTAGCCCAACAACACGTACTGGGGCACTCAGTCAGCTGTAACCCAACAACACGTACTGGGGCACTCAGTCAGCTGTAACCCAACAACACGTACTGGGGAACTCAGTCAGCTGTAGCCCAACAACACGTACTGGGGGACTCAGTCAGCTGTAACCCAACAACACGTACTGGGGAACTCAGTCAGCTGTAGCCCAACAACACGTACTGGGGGACTCAGTCAGCTGTAACCCAACAGCACGTACTGTACTGGGGGACTCAGTCAGCTGTAGCCCAACATCACGTACTGGGATACTCAGTCAGCTGTAGCCCAACAGCACATTCTGGGGTACTCAGTCAGCTGTAGCCAAACAGCACATTCTGGGGGACTCAGTCAGCTGTAACCCAACAACACGTACTGGGGCACTCAGTCAGCTGTAACCCAACAACACGTACTGGGGGACTCAGTCAGCTGTATCCCAACAACACATACTGGGGGACTCAGTCAGCTGTAACCCAACAGAATGTACTGGGTGACTCAGTCAGCTGTAACCCAACAGAATGTACTGGGTGACTCAGTCAGCTGTAACCCAACAACACGTACTGGGGGACTCAGTCAGCTGTATCCCAACAACACGTACTGGGCACTCAGTCAGCTGTAACCCAACAACACGTACTGTACTGGGGGACTCAGTCAGCTGTAGCCCAACAACACGTACTGGGGCACTCAGTCAGCTGTAACCCAACAACACGTACTGGGGCACTCAGTCAGCTGTAACCCAACAACACGTACTGGGGGACTCAGTCAGCTGTATCCCAACAACACGTACTGGGGGACTCAGTCAGCTGTAACCCAACAGAATGTACTGGGTGACTCAGTCAGCTGTAACCCAACAGAATGTACTGGGTGACTCAGTCAGCTGTAACCCAACAACACGTACTGGGGGACTCAGTCAGCTGTATCCCAACAACACGTACTGGGCACTCAGTCAGCTGTAACCCAACAACACGTACTGTACTGGGGGACTCAGTCAGCTGTAGCCCAACAACACGTACTGGGGCACTCAGTCAGCTGTAACCCAACAACACGTACTGGGGCACTCAGTCAGCTGTAACCCAACAACACGTACTGGGGAACTCAGTCAGCTGTAGCCCAACAACACGTACTGGGGGACTCAGTCAGCTGTAACCCAACAACACGTACTGGGGAACTCAGTCAGCTGTAGCCCAACAACACGTACTGGGGGACTCAGTCAGCTGTAACCCAACAGCACGTACTGTACTGGGGGACTCAGTCAGCTGTAGCCCAACATCACGTACTGGGATACTCAGTCAGCTGTAGCCCAACAGCACATTCTGGGGTACTCAGTCAGCTGTAGCCAAACAGCACATTCTGGGGGACTCAGTCAGCTGTAACCTAACAGCACATTCTGGGGGACTCAGTCAGCTGTAGCCCAACAGCAGGTACTGGGTGACTCAGTCAGCTGTAACCCAACAACACGTACTGGGGGACTCAGTCAGCTGTATCCCAACAACACGTACTGGGGGACTCAGTCAGCTGTAACCCAACAGAACGTACTGGGGGACTCAGTCAGCTGTAACCCAACAGAATGTACTGGGGGACTCAGTCAGCTGTAACCCAACAGAATGTACTGGGACACTCAGTCAGCTGTAACCCAACAGAATGTACTGGGGGACTCAGTCAGCTGTAGCCCACTTGGGTGCTGCTATAGAGATTCATTAGTAGTGTCCGCCCATGAAGGCTTGATGTCATTTGCCACAGATAAATCGACGTAGCAATTTCATAGTTGTTTATCGTCTTCTAGTTAGCTAGTTGAAAAGTCATCATGAATCATGTCAACAATCGCCTAGCAAATTATTTTCAAACTTGTTGAGATAAAACATATTGGAGCTCATCAACCACTGAACAGACCTCAGTTAAAATAGAGCAAGTTAGAAAATAATTAAACCTGAGTTTGGATGGAACTTGTGTGACAAAGTGAAAATGTAGTTTCCATCAACGTCACGCGCAATGTAGTGTTAGAGAACGCCTCGTGGGTAGAGTAGTGGGTGAAACCATTCACTTCAGGAAAACGTGTGATATTGTTACCCTCCCAATGAGTTTATCATATAAACTACAACGCGAAAAGTACGGTTTACTTCACTTTTAATAATGTCAGCACAGGTAGCAGCCGTTTACAGTCTTTCTTGTAAATGCATTTGGGTTTATTTAAATGTATGTTGGGTTTATGTAAATGTATTGGGGGTTTATGTAAATGTATTGGGGATTATGTAAATGTATTGGGGGTTTATGTAAATGTATTGGGGATTATGTAAATGTATTGGGGGTTTATGTAAATGTATTGGGGATTTATGTAAATGTATTTTGGGTTTATGTAAATGTATTGAGGTTTATGTAAATGTATTTTGGGTTTATGTAAATGTATTGAGGTTTATGTAAATGTATTGAGGTTTATGTAAATGTATTTAGGTTTATCTTTAGCAAATGACATCAAGCCTTCTTATGCGGACACTACTAATGAATCTCTATGGCAGCACCCAAGTGGGCTACAGCTGACTGAGTCCCCAGGCTAGCCTCTCCATAACAGATCACTGAGGGAGGCTGAAACAGCTGCATTAGGGAGCTGCCTTTCCTCAAATCAAATTGACCAAAATAACAGTACAACAGGGAACGAGCATGTACTGTGTGCTTTATTAGCTCAAGCAATTACAAATGAAATGTGTGTGAATGAAATCCAGAGTTACATGCAGGACAGCGGATAGTGGGGCTGCCCTGAATGATGCATTGCATCAAAGTATAGGTCACATCAATTACACGTTTATAAGTCATTTAGGAGTTTCTTAAATGGAGGCCACCGATCTCAAATCTAAGGTAATTTAACCTTTAAAAGTAATTTACTTAATCATTTACCAAAGAGATTTGATTAATCATTTTGAGGGAGAGGGGGGGGGTTAGTTTATTAGGATCCCCATTAGATAATACAACATAAAGGCACATTACAGAAGGAGGGAGGGAGGGAGGAGGGTGGGGATCCTACGTTTTAACATTGTCAAGTGACCGACATGACAAGAACAGAAACAGACTGTTCACCAGAATCATGTCCAAAGAACATTCAAAAACATTTCTGTGAAGTCCGTTATTCTTCTACACTCATTTGAAAGTGTCAACTTTCTCACATTACTGTGCTACCAGGTTCAAAAAGTATAAGAGGAAGTCCAGCACCGTGGTAATCTTGATGTCTAGAATACCAGGGTGATGATGTTATTCTTTTTAATAATGATTCTCTACGCAAAGATAACATCCCCAATGCTGAATATGTGGAGTCAGTATGATGGTCCATTCCTGTGATGTCTGATTCACAGTGTTTGAACAACATAGACATTTTGTCATCACCTATGTGATGTGTGTGTGTGTGTGTGTGAGAGAGAGAGAGGGTATGAGTGGGTGTATGTGTGGGTATGTGTCTATACATATGAATGGGAGAGTGAAGGAGGGTGAATATGTGTAGGAGGGTGGAAGAGAATGGATGTGTGGAGGACTACGCTATATGTTGTGTGTGAATGAAGGAGAATGGATGAGGAAGTAGGTGTATAGAGGGGTGTACAGTAGATGTGTTTGAGAAGAAGGGATGGGGGAAATACGGAGGTGCTGATAGGTGCCAAGACCAAGTCCATCTATGCTGCAGGAGTTCCACCGTCTTCGTCCAGATCGCTCTGCGCCTCGCCCCCGAAGCTGGTGTCGGGGGGGGGGGGTACTGTCACGACTTCCACCGAAGTTGGTCCCTCTCCTTGTTCGGGCGGCGTTCGGCCGTCGAAGTCACCGACCTTCTAGTCATCGCTGATCCTCTTCTCATTTTCCTTTGGTTTTGTCTTGTCTTCCATCACACCTGGTTCCAATCCCATCGATTACATGTTGTGTATTTAACCCTCTGTTCCCCCTCATGTCCTTGTCGATGATTGTTTATTGTAAGTGCTTGTGCACGTCTGTCCTGGTGTGCGTCGGGTTATGTACCCATTATTTTCTATTGCTGTTTTCCAGTGGGTTTTTGTTATTACACTGCACCGTTTAGAAACACCATAATGTAGGAATGTGTCATTAATTAATGTACAGTAGTGGGAATATTATTTTGTACATTTTTCTTCACACGTGCATTATCTTGTTTTTGATATGTTTTACTCCTGTCGCTTTGCAATCATCAACAATATGTTATCAAATGTGACATTTCTGAAATTCATCCCTGGCGGTGCAGTTCATATATCCACTTTGTAGCACAAGGAATGTTTCTATTTGGCTCAATCTATCCTAAAGAGGCCAGGCCATTCACAGCGATACTCATGACAAGAGGAAGGTGTCCAGGGCAGATAACTGAAGTCACTGTGAATTCTGCGTCCTCATTCAATCTGGTAAGTTCCACATTGGAGAGGGCAAAGAGACGCTCTGTCCTCTGATACAGCTCCTCCTCAGTCAGAACAGCCAGACCTGCATCTCTCAGAGAGAGGGTCTCCCCACTCCCTGCTGCCACATGCTGCACCTGGAGGACAAGCAGCACAGGAATAAGCTTACATGCACTCTTTTCTAAAAGGCCATATAGGACTGGAGGCTCAATCAAGCAGGTGTGAACTCACCAGGATCTGCAGGGCCTGTAAGACTGGAGGACTGCAACAGGATCCCAACACAGAGAGACCCTCATCTGTCATTCCTGAATAAATAAATATACACACATAAAACCACAGTAGTGAACCTAGTTTCCCAGGAACTGATCAAATAATAACTGGAGAATCCTGTGAAAACTGCTCTCTATCTCACCGTCCATGGCACTGACAATGAGGTGGACGGCACTGAGAAGTGAAGATCTGATCTCGTCCTCATCCTTCCCAACACATTGGTCTACAAGATCCAGTATGGCCTGGACTGTCTCCCTCTCAGACTCTTCCAGATCACCCAGGTCAGGAGTCTCACCTTCACACAACTGATCCAGCTGTGATGAGAGAGAGAGATATTCATCGTGGCTATTAGGTGTGTGTGTGTGTGTGTGTGTGTGTGTGTGTGTGTGTGTGTGTGTGTGTGTGTTTGTGCCCTGTTTCTGTACGTCTCACTCACCACACTCTCCAGCACACTGACTGCCTCTCTGTCCTCCATGGTTGTCTTGAGGAGCTGGAGCAGAGAGGAGCGTTTGGCTGCTGGCAGGACTGACAGCAGCTGGAAATGACTACTCAGTTTCTCCAGTTCTGTCAACACACAAACAACAGACAGAACAGAACGTGTTACTTGTAAAATATTGATCAATGGGTTTTTTTATATACCAAAAGTGTGGTAACTTCATAATTACTCATCAAAAAGAACAACTTAGATATTGAACATTCCATTCAGTAGACTACATGTTGACCAAACCTTCCATTCAGTAGACTACATTACATGTTGACCAGACATTCCATTCAGTAGACTACATGTTAACCAGATGTTCCATTCAGTAGACATCATTACATGTGGACCAGACGTTCCATTCAGTAGACTAAACGTTGACCAGACATTCCATTCAGTAGACTACATGTTGACCAGACGTTAAATTCAGTAGACTACATGTTGACCAGACATCCCATTCAGCAGACTACATTACATGTTGACCAGACATCCCATTCAGTAGACTACATTTCATGTTGACCAGACATTCCATTCAGTAGACTAAACGTTGACCAGACATTCCATTCAGTAGACTAAACGTTGACCAGACATTCCATTCAGTAGACTAAACGTTGACCAGACATTCCATTAAGTAGACTACATGTTGACCAGACGTTCCATTCAGTACATTACATGTTGACCAGACGTTCCATTCAGTAGACTACATTACATGTTGACCAGACGTTCCATTCAGACTACATTACATGTTGACCAGACGTTCCATTCAGTACATTACATGTTGACCAGACGTTCCATTCAGTAGACTACATTACATGTTGACCAGACGTTCCATTCAGTAGACTACATTACATGTTGACCAGACATTCCATTCAGTAGACTACATGTTGACCAGACGTTCCATTCAGTAGACTACATGTTGGCCAGACGTTCTATTCAGTAGACTACATGTTGACCAGACATTCCATTCAGTAGACTACATGTTGACCGCTAAACAGGATACATTATCCTCCACTGGCATTATTACCTTTGTTCAGATTTAAGGGGCTGTTGGCATCAAAGTCGCCTACCAGGTCCATAAATCCATCCTCTTCAATCTCATAATTCGACCTAACCTTTTCAAAGCCCCCATTGTTGGAGAAGAGGCACAGCTCTGTGGACAAGAGCAGACAACAGTCATAACCAGTAACACACAGACAGATACAGTGGATATACTAAATACAGTGGATATAATAAATACAGTGGCTATACTAAATACAGTGGATATACTAAATACAGTGGCTATACTAAATACAGTGGCTATACTAAATACAGTGGATATACTAAATACAGTGGATATACTAAATACAGTGGATATACTAAATACAGTGGATATACTAAATACAGTGGGCTGTACTAAATACAGTGGATATACTAAATACAGTGGCTATACTAAATACAGTGGATATACTAAATACAGTGGATATACTAAATACAGTGGCTGTACTAAATACAGTGGCTGTACTAAATACAGTGGCTGTACTAAATACAGTGGATATACTAAATACAGTGGCTGTACTAAATACAGTGGCTATACTAAATACAGTGGATACACTAAATACAGTGGATATACTAAATACAGTGGATACACTAAATACAGTGGATATACTAAATACAGTGGATACACTAAATACAGTGGATATACTAAATACAGTGGATATAATAAATACAGTGGCTATACTAAATACAGTGGCCGTACTAAATACAGTGGCTGTACTAAATTCAGTGGATATACTAAATACAGTGGATACACTAAATACAGTGGATATACTAAATACAGTGGATACACTAAATACAGTGGATATACTAAATACAGTGGATATAATAAATACAGTGGCTATACTAAATACAGTGGCCGTACTAAATACAGTGGCCGTACTAAATACAGTGGCTGTACTAAATACAGTGGATATACTAAATACAGTGGCTATACTAAATACAGTGGCTGTATTAAATACAGTGGATATAATAAATACAGTGGCTATACTAAATACAGTGGCTATACTAAATACAGTGGCCGTACTAAATACAGTGGCTATACTAAATACAGTGGCTATACTAAATACAGTGGATATACTAAATACAGTGGATATACTAAATACAGTGGATATAATAAATACACTGAGGAACATAGATGCTGGCTGTGTACTTTACCATGCAGCTATACCTGGGACATTGATGAACCATACACAGTAACACACAGACAGATACCGTGGCTATACTAAATACAGTGGATATCCTAAATACAGTGGATATAATAAATACACTGAGGAACATAGACACTGGCTGTGTACTTTACCATGCAGCTATACCTGGGACATTGATAAACCATACACTTCCTCACCAAACTTTCCATTGCGTTTGACCTTGAGTTCAATCAGACTGAAGGCCACGACAGTATATTCAGGAATCTTCAGTGACACATCACTATCTGTCTGAGTACTGCCGCTCTGCTTCATAGAGGCCTGTGGAGGAAATTTCAAATCAGTCAGAGACGTTTGGTGCCCGTTTTCCACTCATGAAAATATGATAAAAACATAATTCTCTTCAGTAGAACGCCTAGTCATCTTTCTTCCTACCTTCCCGCTCAGGGCCACGCAGGCGCTCATGTTGGCTCCTGCATTGCCATGCTTCCGGACTTTGTTTGTGACCGGGCAAGGTTGTGATGTCATAATCCTCTCCGTCAACACCCCTAATATTGCCCTGGGCTTCTCCCGGGTCTGCTTGATCACAGGGTGGGTCATGTCCAGGCGTCTGCAGGAGGGACCCAAATAAATTATGTTATACAAAATATAGAGTGGGCGAGCAAATATTATTTAAAGGTACTAGTTATGCTTCATACTAGAGGGTTATTCTTGAACTGCAATGCATTTTACATCCCTCGCCTTTACAACCATGAAAACCCTTTCAAGTCTCTCTTCAACCTGTAACACTGAAGTGTTATGGATTATGCAAAATAAATGTAAAAGTCATTTCCGTTTGAGCCGACATATGCAGAGTTTACCAGGGAAATAATCATCATGCATTTCAATCTGCTTATCAATGTGAAAACAAGTCCTATAATAATGCAAAACATTATTTTGATATATTGTTTAACGAACTTAAGGAAAGCAAATGGGTTTGTCACAGTAGTGATGTGTAGAGTTGTAGGGACATGTTTCGGGGATTTAGAGACATCTATCTATTATTTTGAATGATAGAAGTAAAAGTATTTCATATATTGTATAGATCAATAAAAACAAAGGAGGCTATTAAAATACTTTTTAAAAACAAATGTAATATGTGTCCTTAAGCTTTATGTCATTAGTGTTGCCACCTTATAAATGACTCATTGAAATATATAAAAGGACATTAAGCGTTCTCTCAAGTGGCAAGCTGTTATACTAGCTAATCACACCCTTTAAGTACACTATGTCAGACATCTCAGTATTTTATTGATCATTTGGTGTGTGTCTAAATAAAAAGTGTATTTGCTGTTACTCAATTTAAATGAAGGGACATTACATTTTGAGCAAAATACTTAATCATATCTCTTTAGTAAACTATTTTTTAAAAGGTTAATGACTTTAGATTTGGACATAAACGCTGCAGACTGTACATGTCTCAAGTGTAAATGACCTTCCATGGTCCGGATTGAATCTAGACCCTGTGATTCTTTAGTGTTATGCTGATTGTGATAGCAGTGAGGATTCTAAGCTGTATTCTAAGTATGAATCTAGACCCTGCGATTCTTTAGTGTTATGCTGATTGTGATAGCAGTGAGGATTCTAAGCTGTATTCTAAGTATGAATCTAGACCCTGTGATTCTTTAGTGTTATGCTGATTGTGATAGCAGTGAGGATTCTAAGCTGTATTCTAAGTATGAATCTAGACCCTGCGATTCTTTAGTGTTATGCTGATTGTGATAGCAGTGAGGATTCTAAGCTGTATTCTAAGTATGAATCTAGACCCTGTGATTCTTTAGTGTTATGCTGATTGTGATAGCAGTGAGGATTCTAAGTTGTATTCTAAGTATGAATCTAGACCCTGTGATTCTTTAGTGTTATGCTGATTGTGATAGCAGTGAGGATTCTAAGTTGTATTCTAAGTATGAATCTAGACCCTGCGATTCTTTAGTGTTATGCTGATTGTGATAGCAGTGAGGATTCTAAGCTGTATTCTAAGTATGAATCTAGACCCTGTGATTCTTTAGTGTTATGCTGATTGTGATAGCAGTGAGGATTCTAAGCTGTATTCTAAGTATGAATCTAGACCCTACGATTCTTTATGCTGATTGTGATAGCAGTGAGGATTCTAAGCTGTATTCTAAGTATGAATCTAGACCCTACGATTCTTTATGCTGATTGTGATAGCAGTGAGGATTCTAAGCTGTATTCTAAGTATGAATCTAGACCCTGCAATTCTTTAGTGTTATGCTGATTGTGATAGCAGTGAGGATTCTAAGCTGTATTCTAAGTATGAATCTAGACCCTACGATTCTTTATGCTGATTGTGATAGCAGTGAGGATTCTAAGCTGTATTCTAAGTATGAATCTAGACCCTGCAATTCTTTAGTGTTATGCTGATTGTGATAGCAGTGAGGATTCTAAGCTGTATTCTAAGTATGAATCTAGACCCTGCGATTCTTTATGCTGATTGTGATAGCAGTGAGGATTCTAAGCTGTATTCTAAGTATGAATCTAGACCCTACGATTCTTTATGCTGATTGTGATAGCAGTGAGGATTCTAAGCTGTATTCTAAGTATGAATCTAGACCCTGCAATTCTTTAGTGTTATGCTGATTGTGATAGCAGTGAGGATTCTAAGCTGTATTCTAAGTATGAATCTAGACCCTACGATTCTTTATGCTGATTGTGATAGCAGTGAGGATTCTAAGCTGTATTCTAAGTATAAGGAAGTTGCTAAATCAGTACAGTTCCACTTCTTTGTCATCTGACAGAACTTCAACCAGAAAACACCCTTTTTACAACCAGTATACAACCTGACCATGATGTCAGATTAGATGCCAGCATGACCGCATTGCAACCCATTTTGCCTGCTGGTCTTGGGTCTAAATATTGACTCCTTGGGCAGGTGAACCGTATGATTGTAGTTAACATACCAACCTGGACTCCTTGGGCAGGTGAACCGTATGATTGTAGTTAACATACCAACCTGGACTCCTTGGGCAGGTGAACCGTATGATTGTAGTTAACATACCAACCTGGACTCCTTGGGCAGGTGAACCGTATGATTGTAGTTAACATACCAACCTGGACTCCTTGGGCAGGTGAACCGTATGATTGTAGTTAACATACCAACCTGGACTCCTTGGGCAGGTGAACCGTATGATTGTAGTTAACATACCAACCTGGACTCCTTGGGCAGGTGAACAGTATGATTGTAGTTAACATACCAACCTGGACTCCTTGGGCAGGTGAACCGTATGATTGTAGTTAACATACCAACCTGGACTCCTTGGGCAGGTGAACCGTATGATTGTAGTTAACATACCAACCTGGACTCCTTGGGCAGGTGAACCGTATGATTGTAGTTAACATACCAACCTGGACTCCTTGGGCAGGTGAACCGTATGATTGTAGTTAACATACCAACCTGGACTCCTTGGGCAGGTGAACCGTATGATTGTAGTTAACATACCAACCTGGACTCCTTGGGCAGGTGAACCGTATGATTGTAGTTAACATACCAACCTGGACTCCTTGGGCAGGTGAACCGTATGATTGTAGTTAACATACCAACCTGGACTCCTTGGGCAGGTGAACTGTATGATTGTAGTTAACATACCAACCTGGACTCCTTGGGCAGGTGAACCGTATGATTGTAGTTAACATACCAACCTGGACTCCTTGGGCAGGTGAACCGTATGATTGTAGTTAACATACCAACCTGGACTCCTTGGGCAGGTGAACCGTATGATTGTAGTTAACATACCAACCTGGACTCCTTGGGCAGGTGAACCGTATGATTGTAGTTAACATACCAACCTGGACTCCTTGGGCAGGTGAACCGTATGATTGTAGTTAACATACCAACCTGGACTCCTTGGGCAGGTGAACCGTATGATTGTAGTTAACATACCAACCTGGACTCCTTGGGCAGGTGAACCGTATGATTGTAGTTAACATACCAACCTGGACTCCTTGGGCTGGTGAACCGTATGATTGTAGTTAACATACCAACCTGGACTCATTGGGCAGGTGAACCGTATGATTGTAGTTAACATACCAACCTGGACTCCTTGGGCAGGTGAACCGTATGATTGTAGTTAACATACCAACCTGGACTCCTTGGGCAGGTGAACCGTATGATTGTAGTTAACATACCAACCTGGACTCCTTGGGCAGGTGAACCGTATGATTGTAGCTAACATACCAACCTGGACTCCTTGGGCAGGTGAACCGTATGATTGTAGTTAACATACCAACCTGGACTCCTTGGGCAGGTGAACCGTATGATTGTAGTTAACATACCAACCTGGACTCCTTGGGCAGGTGAACCGTATGATTGTAGTTAACATACCAACCTGGACTCCTTGGGCAGGTGAACCGTATGATTGTAGTTAACATACCAACCTGGACTCCTTGGGCAGGTGAACCGTATGATTGTAGTTAACATACCAACCTGGACTCCTTGGGCAGGTGAACCGTATGATTGTAGTTAACATACCAACCTGGACTCCTTGGGCAGGTGAACCGTATGATTGTAGTTAACATACCAACCTGGACTCCTTGGGCAGGTGAACCGTATGATTGTAGTTAACATACCAACCTGGACTCCTTGGGCAGGTGAACCGTATGATTGTAGTTAACATACCAACCTGGACTCCTTGGGCTGGTGAACCGTATGATTGTAGTTAACATACCAACCTGGACTCCTTGGGCAGGTGAACCGTATGATTGTAGTTAACATACCAACCTGGACACCTTGGGCAGGTGAACCGTATGATTGTAGTTAACATACCAACCTGGACTCATGAATCGAAGTGAACGTAAATCTGTCTCTCTCCATTTAGTGTAATATGTTACGTTTCGTATGTATTCATTTGTGGATGTTCATCATTCATTTCGTATGACATGTTACGAAATACTATTCGTATGACATTTTACTAATTGCAACCCAGATTCACCTGGTCAGTCTGTCATGGAAAGAGCAGGTTTTCTTAATGTTTTGTACACTCAGTGTATGTACAGTATAGGGGAACTCACTTATCTTTCGAGTAGTTAACCAACTCCTTCACTTCCACCTCCTCTTTCTTCAGTCTGCCAAAGGACGACTCTTGTTCGTTGAAGCATTTTAAGCCCAAATTAAGTTTTAAATCAGCCGCCAAACCCTCCACATTTCCTTCTGAGTTCATTTCTTTCTTGTCAGCAAATCTCCCACTGTGGTCCACGAAGTCAGACTCCTTCACATCTGAGGGAACATTCAACATTAGAATAGACACGTGAACATTTTCATCATTTTTTCAGACCCGAGTTATGTGCACATACATTTCATTTATTTCACTTCTATGCACTTTTCTCTCTACACGTATTCTGACCTTGATTGAATTCCCTCATAATCCCACCACCTTCACACACACAGAAACCGTGAATAAGGTTGAGCAACCTGTCGGTTCCAAGTGTAAAAACATTGTCTTGGTCCTGCGTCGCTCAGTTGGAAGAGCACGGCGCTGTGGTGCTATTTTACTCACGGTAGTCTGTCAACCATGTCCAATCACCCACCATCTCCATGTCAGTCACTTTGGATAAAAGCGTCTGCTAAATGGCATATATTATTATTATTATTATTATTATGTCTACGTTTCAAAAGCCAATCATCTATATAGCCATAGCTCACATTACCTATATATCTATGAGGGGCGGCAGGTAGCATAGCGGTTAAAAGTGTTGGGTTTGTATCAGAAAGGTTGCTGGTTCAAATCCCAGAGCCGACAAGGTGAAAAATCTGTCGTTCTGGTCTTGAGCATGGCAATTAATCCCCAACAACTGCTCCCCATGTCCCAATGATGTTGATTAAGGCAGCCCCCCACACCTCTCTCATTCAGACACATTTCACTTGAATGCATTCAGTTGTGCAGCTGACTAGCCCATTTGTTTGGGAATTAAAATCAGGCAGGTGATATATCAGCATGAGTAATATCAGCATGATATAGCCAAAGTTAACTAATTTGCCATGATGCTTGATTAGCATACTTGCTTGGATACCGACTAATGTCCCATTAACACCATGTACTCTTGTAGGCTAAATGTCATAGAATATGAGGAGTGAAAGAGACGACTGGTTTATTGCTGACGGAAATAAATGTTGGACTAGTTTTCAGGCCTTTTGTGTGGGTTTTGCGTAGTTAATGCCTGGGAATTTTTTTCTAGACCTGGCAACCCTGCCTGAGGGGCTGTTTTTTATTTATTTTTAATTGTACCTTTATTTAACTAGGCAAGTCAGTTAAGAACAAATTCTTATTTTCAATGACAGCCTAGGAACAGTGGGTTAACTACCTTGTTCAGCGGCAGAACGACAAATTTTTAACTTGTCAGCTCGTGGATTCGATCTTGCAACCTTTCGGTTAATAGTCCAACACTAGTCCAATGTTCTGGTGTTTACCTGGGTTTAAAGGTTCGTCTTCAGGTTCTCCGGGTTTCAGCACATCACTCAGGGAAAAGCCTCTGGACTGGTATTTGGGTTCCTGCCAGAAGCATCCACATCTGGGCCTGGTCTTCACAATGAGTGAGAGGAGATTCAGTTTACCAGAGCTGTCGTTCAGACTGGACACAGGAATCAGGCTACCGTTAGAATCTACTTCCTTCAACATGGATTTTACGGCCTTGGAAATCATGATGGTGGTGGATCGTGTTTCTGGCTGCAGCAGATGACAAAGACACAAATGACAAAGATGTCTAAGAAACAAAACTAAGATGAACACATGAACACTCAATACAACAGCTTCAGAAGAGCATTCTAAATACATTTCACAGTTGGCAAGACACTAAATCATGCAAACACAAGGTTCAATTTCCCTGGGAAAAGAGTGGATCAGAACAGAGTAGCATTGCTTTTGACAAGACAGGAATACAAACAGGAAATAATTTCTGTCAAAATTGTTGGTCATTCAAGACAATCCAAAGCATGCTGTAATTTATTCTGATCGCAACACTGCTTCAATACCTGGTTCCCACTGCTTCTTCCTCTGGGTCCTTATGACTTAGAGATAGGTTATGAATGAGATAGGAATATGTCTGAAATGCATTAGCCAAGAGTTCATTACATACTAGTAGGAGGAGTCTATTTTACTGGTAAACTGTCCTGTTCCACTCTTACATTCCTGCTCTTCACTTCTGTTTTATTTCATGAGAAAATAACTTCTCTAGAAGCAGTAAGAACTACATGCCACATTACTGGGAAGAATATTCTGGTGTGATGTGTTGTCATCCTCATAGCATCCTTCAACCACGCAAACGTTAGTTCCTCCAAGTACCTGGATGTTCGTATGAACAATGTGCGTCGCTGGAAAGTCCAAGTAGAGTGTCTGCTCCAGTGTCCAACAACGCCTCTATTTCCTACACAGATTCAGGGCTATTAGAGTTACCAGCGAATAATGCTCCTGTTCTTACGTGTAACTCTTTCACTTTCACTTTCTTCAGGCTACCGAAGCACAGCTTTGTTTTTACACTGCTGCTACTTCCTGTTTCGTCACTTTACCACTACCTACATGTACAAATGACCTCAACTAACCGGCACTCCCTGTATATAGTCTCATTTTTGTTATTTTATTGTGTTACTTTTTTATCATTTTTTTTACTTTAGTTTATTTGATAAACATTTTCTTAATTATTTCTTGAACTGCATTGTTGGTTAAGGGCTTGTTAATAAGCATTTCACTGTAAGTCTACACCTGTTTTGTATTCGGTGCATGTGACAAATAAAGTTTGATTTGATGAGGAATGTTTCCTTTAAGGCCCTGTACACACTGAAGTTGTAGAACTAATAATGCACAATGCGCTTGGTAAAACTGGTTTAATACAACAGAGTGTTTCTGCACAAACAGTGTTTTGGAGACATTGTACAATGGTTGTGTGAAATATTTTGTGTAGAATATCAGTATTAGCCTACTGTATTTTAAGGCTCCCGAGTGGCGCACTGGTCTAAGGCACTGTATCTCAGTGCTACAGGTGTCACTGCAGACCCTGGACTGTATCACAACCGGCCGTGATTGGGAGCCACATAGGGCAGCGCTCAATGCATCGTCCGGGTCAGAGGAGGCTAGGGTAGGGGATGCTGGGGTAAGGGAGGCCGGGATAGGGGCTGCCGGGGTAGGTGAGGCCGGGGTAGGTGAGGCCGGGGTAGGGGATGCCGGGGTAGGTGAGGCCGGGGTAGGGGATGCCGGGGTAGGGGATTCCGGGGTAGGGGTTCCGGGGTAAGGGATGCCGGGGTAGGGGAGGCCCGGGGTAGGTGAGGCCGGGGTAGGGGAGGCCGGGGTAGGGGATGCCGGGGTAGGGGAGGCCGGGGTAGGTGAGGCCGGGGTAGGGAGGCCGGGGTAGGGGAGGCCGTGGTAGGTGAGGCCGGGGTAGGTGAGGCCGGGGTAGGTGAGGCCGGGGTAGGGGTTGCCGGGGTAGGGGATGCCGGGGTAGGGGATGCTGGGGAGGCCGTCATTGTAAATACAAAAGTCTTAACTGACTTGCCTAGTTAAATCATTGTTTAATTTGATAAAGTATCATTCACAACCTTTGTGTCCAACGTGTGGTAAATCAGTTGTGCAACCTGAGTGTGTACAGAGCCTAACTGTTACTACAGGGTCAGAAAGTCACATTCATATACTTCACCAATGTACCGTAGGAGAGTCCAACACCAACAGACACTTATCAGTTCCAAAGTGCAATAACAGTTTTATCTAATGGGGATCCTAATAAACTAACCCCTCCCTCCCTCCCCCTCCCTCCCCCCCTCCCTCCCTCACTCCCTCCCTCCCTCCCTCCCTCCCTCTGTAATGTCCCACTTTATGTTGTATTATCTAATGGGGATCCTAATAAACTACCCCCCCTTTAATGTCCCACTTTATGTTATATTATCTAATGGGGATCCTAATAAACTAACCCCCCCCCCTTTAATGTCCCACTTTATCTTGTATTATCTAATGGGGATCCTAATAAACTAACCCCCCCTCCCTCCCTCCCTCCCTCCCTCCCTCCCTCCCTCCCTCCCTCCCTCCCTCCCTCCCTCCCTCCCTCCCTCCCTCCCTCCCTCCCTCCCTCCCTCCCTCCCTCCCTCCCTCCCTCCCTCCCCCTCCCTCCCTCTGTAATGTCCCACTTTATGTTGTATTATCTAATGGGGATCCTAATAAACTAACCCCCCCCCCTTAATGTCCCACTTTATGTTGTATTATCTAATGGGGATCCTAATAAACTACCCCCCCCTTTAATGTCCCACTTTATGTTGTATTATCTAATGGGGATCCTAATAAACTAACCCCCCTTTAATGTCCCACTTTATGTTGTATTAAGTCCTTTATACTGCAAAACGTTATCTTAGTGACATGTTTTTGGGATATATTATTTTGAATGTTATAAAATAAACAAAAGTATTTAATATATTTTATAGATCAATGAAAACAAATATAATACTTTGTTAACCCCTTGAACATCACTCATTACAAAGACAAATATATATATATATATATCTCCAAAGTAAACTAAATTTATGAATACACTGTAGATAGATCAATAAAGCAAAGAAGGCCACTAAAATATATATATATATTTACAATTATTATGTGTCCCTAAGTTTTATGTATAGATATACACGGACCTTGAACATTCCTTCCAGTGGCAAACTGTTATCAGGAGAGGGGTCGATATTAAAGAAGATTTTTAGCTAATCACACCCTTTTAGTATGTCATCAATGTTATGATTCAATAGATAATTTTGTGTGTTTAAATAAAACATATCATTGGTGTAACTCAATTTAAATGAAGGGAAATTACACTCTGAGCAAAATGATTCATCAAATCTCTTTAGTGAATGATCAAGTCAATTATTTTTAAAGGTTAAATGACCTTAGATTTGAGATCGGTGGGCTCCATTTAAGAAAATCCTAAAATACTTACAAAAAGTAATTGGTGTGACGTATACTTTGATGCAACACATTGTTCAGCTCCACCACTATCCCAGAGATGGCGCTGATCTCCATGTAATTCTGGCTTTCACTCATGTCACAACATTATATCAGTAAGCAAACACATTTGATGTGTAATTGCTTGAGCTAATCAAGCATACAGTACGTGCTCGCTTCCCTGTTGTATTGTTATTTTGCCAAATGTTATTTGAGGAAAGGCAGCTCGCTAATGCAGCGGTTTCATTCTCACTCAGTGATCTGTTGTGGAGAGGCTAGCCAAGCCTGCTTGGGTGCTGCTATAGAGAGTCTTTAGTAGTGCCCGCCCATAGTTGTTAATCGTCTTCTAGCTACCTCGCTGAAAATTCATCTTGAATCATGCCAACAATCACCAAGAAAATTATTTTCAAACTTGTAGAGTGAAAATATCTTGGTGCTCATCAACCGCTGAACAGGCTTCTGTTAAAATAAAGCAAGTTATCAAATAATTAAGCGTGAGTGGTTTGGATGGAACTTGCAGTGGCTAACAGCTGCTGTTTGAGGTAGCTAGCTAGCTACTACATGTTGTTGGTAATGATTGATGTCAGAATGTAAAAACCCATGGAACTGTATCTATGCAATGGTTGAAGCAAGGCAGAGAGTAGCTTCATAAACATTGTTGCTTTATTCATAACCTGAGCATCTTGTTAAAACTTCTTTGGGACTGGGGGGCAGTATTGAGTAGCTTGGATGAATAAGGTGCCCAGAGTAAACTGCCTGCTACTCAAGCCCAGTTGCTAATATATGCATATTATTAGTATTGGAAACACTCTGAAGTTTCCAAAACTGTTTGAATGATGTCTGTGAGTATAACAGAACTAATATGGCAGGCAAAAACCTGAGAAAATATCCAACCAGGAAGTGGGAAATTTGAGGTTTGTAGTTTTTCCAACTCATTGCCTATCGAATATACAGTGTCTATGGGGTCATATTGCACTTCCTAAGGCTTCCACATGATGTAAACATTCTTTAGAACCTTGTTTGAGGCTTCTACTGTGAGGTGGGGGTGAATGACAGGGGATTGAGTCAGACGTCTGGCAAAGTGCCATGAGCCGACCACGCGTTCACGTGAGAGTTAGCATTGCAATTCTACAGACAAAGGAATTCTCCGGTTGGAACATTATTGAAGATTTATGATAAAAACATCCTAAAGATTGATTCTATACTTCGTTTGACATGTTTCTACGAACTGTAATATAACTTTTTGTCTGAATGTTCGCTTGGACTTGCCTGCGCGTCGTGAGATTGGATTGTGTACTAAACGCGCAAACAAAAAGGAGGTATTTGGACATAAGTGATGGACTTTATCGAACAAATCAAACATTTATTGTAGAATTGGGATTCCTGGGAGTGCATTCTGATGAAGATCATCAAAGGTAAGGTAATATTTATAATGCTATTTCTGACTTCTGTTGACTGTTCAACACGGTGGATATCTGTTTGGCTGTTTTGTTGTCTGAGCGCTGTACTCAGATTATTATAAAGCTTTTTTGAAATCTGACACAGCGGTTGCATTAAGGAGAAGTTTATCTAAAGTTCCATGTACGAGCCTCCCGGGTGGTGGTTAAGGGCGCTGTACTGCAGTGCCAGCTGTGCCACCAGAGACTCTGGGTTTGCGCCCAGGCTCTGTCGTAACCGGCCGCGACCGGGAGGTCCGTGGGGCGACGCACAATTGGCCTAGCGTTGCTCCGGTTACGGAGGGAAATCCTTGTCTCATCGCGCACCAGCGACTCCTGTGGCGCGCTAACCAAGGTTGCCAGGTGCACGGCGTTTCCTCCGACACACTGGTGCGGCTGGCTTCCGGTTTGGATGGCGCTGTGTTAAGAAGCAGTACGGCTTGGTTGGGTTGTGTATTGGAGGACACATGACTTTCAACCTTCGTCTCTCCCGAGCCCGTACAGTAGTTGTAGCGATGAGACAAGATAGTAGCTACTAAAAACAATTGGATACCATGAAATTGGGGAGAAAAAGGGGTAAAAATCTAAAAAATAAAAAGTTCCATGTACAACACTTGTATTTTCATCAATATTTATGATGAGTATTTCTGTAAATTGATGTGGTTCTCTGCAAAATCACCGAATGTTTTGGAACTACTGAACATAACACGCCAATGTAAACTCAGATTTTTGGATATAAATAAGAACTTTATCAAACTAAACATACATTTATTGTGTAACATTAAGTCCTATGAGTGTCATCTGATGAAGATCATCAAAGGTTAGTGATTCATTTTATCTCTATTTCTGCCTTTTGTGACTCCTCTCTTTGTCTGGAAAAATGTCTGTGTTTCTCTGTGACTAGGTGCTTACTTAACATAATTGTTAGGTAGTAATGTGTTGATGCATATTCACTTGTTTTCATTGAATTTCCCCACTAATATTTTTGTTAAAAATCGCCACTGGTTACCGTCAATGGTGTTACTACTGCTACTGGTGGTACAATGGGGCGGAAGCGTAGCCTAGTGGTTAGAGCGTTGGAAGGTTGTGAGTTCAAACCCCCGAGCTGACAAGGTACAAATCTGTCGTTCTGCCCCTGAACAGGCAGTTAACCCACTGTTCCCAGGCCGTCATTGAAAATAAGAATATGTTCTTAACTGACTTGCCTGGTTAAATAAAGGTTAAAAAAAATGTAAAAAAATAAAAACGTTATTATAATGGTAGAAATAATAGTTTGTTTTTACATTTTACAAATACATTTACATAACTCCAATACATTTACATATCCCCAAAACATTTACATAAACCCAAACACATTTACATAAACAAAAACCTAGAAAAATGAACTCCAGGTCATGCAGGACTGGAGGCTCAATCAAGCAGGTGTGAACTCACCAGGATCTGCAGGGCCTGTAAGACTGGAGGACTGCAACAGGATCCCAACACAGAGAGACCTTCATCTGTCATTCCTGAATAAATAAATATACACACATAAAACCACAGTAATGAACCTAGTTTCCCAGGAACTGATCAAGTAATAACTGGAGAATCCTGTGAAAACTGCTCTCTATCTCACCGTCCATGGCACTGACAATGAGGTGGACGGCACTGAGAAGTGAGGATCTGATCTCGTCCTCATCCTTCCCAACACATTGGTCTACAAGATCCAGTATGGCCTGGACTGTCTCCCTCTCAGACTCTTCCAGGTCACCCAGGTCAGGAGTCTCACCTTCACACAACTGATCCAGCTGTGACAAGGGGTGGGGGAGGGGGAGAGAGAGAGAGTGTGAGTGAGTGAGTGAGTGAGTGTGAGTGTGTGAGTGAGTGAGTGAGTGAGTGAGTGAGTGAGTGAGTGAGTGAGTGAGTGAATGAATGAATGGTAAAAAGAGACAAGGCAAGCCTTGCCAGGCCTTTGCTCTTGGGGGCGGCTGGTAGACTAGTAGTTAGAGCGTTGGGTCAGTAACAGAAAGGTTGCTACATCGAATCCCCGAGTAGACAAGGTCAAAATCTGCTGTTCTGCTCCTGAACAAGGCAGTTAACCCACTATTCCTAGGATGTCATTGTAAATAAGAATTTGTTCTTAACTGACTTGCCTGGTTAAATAAAAAAATGCCATCAAAATTTGACATACCAATTAGGATTTTGCCTCAAATACTTGAATCAGATATAGAACCTGTTACCACTGGTTATGGTTGTGAGGTCCCCTCACAAAACACCAAATTGACACTCTGCAGAATTCTGCATCCTCCATGTACAACATAAAATACCTAATAACACATGCAGAGCAGAGGCCGATACCCACTAATTATCAAAATCCAGAAAAGAGCCATTAAACTCTACAACCACCTAAAAGGAAGCGATTCCCAAACCTTCCATAACAAAGCCATCACCTACAGAGAGATGAACCTGGAGAAGAGTCCCCTCAGCAAGCTGGTCCTGGGGCTCTGTTCACAAACACAAACAGACCCCACAGAGCCCCAGGACAGCAACAGCAACATAATTAGACCCAAATAAATAATGAGAAAACAAAAAGATATTTACTTGACACATTGGAAATAATTAACAAAAACTGAGCAAACTAGAATGCTATTTGGCCCTACACAGAGAGAACACACTGGCAGAATACCTGACCACTGTAACTGACCCAAAATTAAAGAAAGCTTTGACTATGTAGAGACTCAGTGAGCATAGCCTTGCTATTGAGAAAGGCCGCCATAGGCCGACCTGGATTTCAAGAGAAGACAGGATAGGTGCACACTGCCCACAAAATGAGGTGGAAACTGAGATGCACTTCCTAACCTCTTGCCAAATGTAAGACCATATTAGAGAGACATATTTCCCTCAGATGAAACAGATCCACAAAGAATTTTAAAACAAATCCAATTTTGATAGACTCCCATATCTACTGGGTGAAATACTACAGTGTGACATCACAGCAGCAAGATTTGGGTAACCAGTAAAGACAAAAGGGTAACCAGTAAAGAAAAAATTCCATTGTAAATACAACCCATATTTATGTTGATTTATTTTTGTACTTTAACTATTTGCACATCGTTGCAACATATTTGAAATGTCTTTATTATTTTGGAACTTTTGTGTGTGTAATTCTTACTGTTATTTTTTATTGTTTATTTCACTTGCTTTGGCAATGTAAACATACAGTACCAGTCAGAAGTTTGGACATAGCTACTTATTCAAGGGTTTTTCTTCATTTTTATTATTTTCTATATTGTAGAATAAGTGAAGACATTGTAACGATGAAATTACACATATGGAATCATGTAGTAACCAAAAAAGTGTTAAACAAATCAAAATATATTTTAGATTCTTCAAAATAGCCCCCCTTTGCCTTGATGACAGCTTTGCACACTCTTGGCATTCCCTCAGCCAGCTTTACATGGAATGCTTTTCCAACAGTCTTGAAGTAGTTCCCACATATGTTGAGCATTTGCTGACTGCTTTTCCTTCACTCTGCGGTCCAACTCACCCCAAACCATCTCATTTGGGTTGAGGTCGGGTGATTGTGGAGGCCAGGTCATCTGATACAGCACTCCATCACTCTCCTTCTTGGTCAAATAGCCCTTACACAGCCTGGAGGTGTGTTTGGGGTCATTGTCCTGTTGAAAAACAAATGATAGTCCCACTAAGAACAAACCAGATGTGATGGAGTATCGCTGCAGAATGCTGTGGTAGCCATGCTGGTTAAGTGTGCCTTGAATTCTAAATAAATCACAGACAGTGTCTCCAGCAAAGCACCATCACACCTCCTCCTCCGTGCTTTACGGTGGGAACCACACATGTGGAGATAATCCGTTCACCTACTCTCTGCATCTCACAAACACAAATTTGGACTCATCAGACCAAAGTTGTGACGTGATGAGGTTGGATCCAGGTGCAGAGAAGAGACCAGATGAGGAATCAGTGGTTAAACATACATACTTTACTGAGAAACGGTATCCAACGGATCACAGTAACAACAAACACTAAGTCTGAAAAACTCACTCAGGAAACAAACGCACACGGTAAACAATTCAAGCTTCAGCAAAGCAGAAAACGCACCTGTTTTAACAGGGAAATCATAATGAATAATAGGACACAGCTGAGTGTTATCAATGTCTCTGGGTGACAGGTGGAACCATGACAAAAGGACAGATTTCCACCGGTCTAATGTCCATCGCTTGTGTTTCTTATCCCAAGCAAGTCTCTTATTATTATTGGTGTCCTTTAGTAGTGGTTCATCTTTGTAGCAATTTGACCATGAAGGCCTGATTCAGACAGTCTCCTCTGAACAGTTGATGTTGAGATATTTCTGTTACTTGAACTCCATAAGCATTTATTTGGGCTGCAATTTCTGAGGCTGGTAACTCTAATGAACGTATCCTCTGCAGCAAAGGTAACTCTGGGTCTTTCTTTCCTGTGGCGGTCCTCATGAGAGCCAGTTTCGTCATAGAACTTGATGGTTTTTGCAACATTTTCCACATTGACTGACCTTCATGTCATAAAGTAATGATGGACTGTATTTTCTCTTTGCTTATTTGAGCTGTTCTTGCCATAATATGGACTTGGTCTTTTACCAAGTAGGGCGATCTTCTGTATACTACCCCTACTTTGTCACAACACAGCTGATTGGCTCATACTGTAAGGACCGACGCTGGAGTAGAGAAGCAGGTACGGGGAGTCAAACATTTAATCAGAACAGACATAGAACAAGACAGGAAGAGCATCAGCACAATGCTGAAGTAGGGAAAAGAGGGGGGGACAGACAGATATAGGGGAGGTAATGAAAGAGGTGATTGAGTCCAGGTGAGTCCAATAACCGCTGATGCGAGTGACGGGGGAAGGCAGGTGTGCGTAATGATGGCTGGCAGGAGTGTATAATGCTGGGGAGCCTGGAGCGGGAGCAGGCATGACGGGGGAAGGCAGGAGTGTATAATGCTGGGGAGCATGGAGCGGGAGCAGGCATGACGGGGGAAGGCAGGAGTGTATAATGCTGGGGAGCCTGGAGCGGGAGCAGGCGTGACGGGGGAAGGCAGGAGTGTATAATGCTGGGGAGCCTGGAGCGGGAGCAGGCATGACAGGGGAAGGCAGGAGTGTATAATGCTGGGGAGCCTGGAGTGTATAATGCTGGGGAGCCTGGAGTGTATAATGCTGGGGAGCCTGGAGCGGGAGCAGGCATGACGGGGGAAGGCAGGAGTGTATAATGCTGGGGAGCCTGGAGCGGGAGCAGGCGTGACGGGGGAAGGCAGGAGTGTATAATGCTGGGGAGCCTGGAGTGTATAATGCTGGGGAGCCTGGAGCGGGAGCAGGCGTGACGGGGGAAGGCAGGAGTGTATAATGCTGGGGAGCCTGGAGCGGGAGAAGGTGAACCTTCTCCCCAGTCTGAGGTCCTGAGTGCTCTGGAGCAGGTTTTCATCAAGGATCTCTCTGTACTTTGCTCCGTTCATCTTTCCCTCGATCCTGACTAGTTTCCCAGTCCTTGTCGCTAAAAAACATCCCCACAGCATGATGCTGCCACCACCATGCTTCACTGTAGGGATGGTGCCAGGTTTCCTCCAGATGTGACGCTTGGCATTCAGGCCAAAGAATTTAATCTTGGTTTCATCAGACCAGAGAATCTTGTTTCTCATGGTTAGAGTCCTTTAGGTGCGTTTTGGCCTACTCCAAGCGGGCTGTCATGTGCCTTTTATTAAGGAGTGGCTTCCGTCTGGGCACTCTATAATAAAGGCCTGATTGGTGGAGTGCTGCAGAGATGCTTGTCCTTCTGGAAGGTTCTCCCATCTCCATATAGGAACTCTGGAGCTCTGTCTGAGTGACCATCGGGTTCTTGGTTACCTCCCTGACCAAGGCCCTTCTCCCTAGATTGATTAGTTTGGCTGGGTGGCCAACTCTAGGAAGTCTTGGTGGTTCCAAACTTCTGTCATTTAAGAATGATGAAGGTCACTGTGTTCTTGGGGACCTTCAATGCTGCAGAAATGTTTTGGTACCCTTCCCCAGATCTGTGCCTCGGACACAATCCTGATAATTCCTTCGACCTCAAGGATAGTTTTTTTCTCTGACATGCACTGTCAACTGGTGGGACCCTATATAGACAGGCGTGTGCCTTTCCAAATCATGTCCAATCAATTGAATTGACCACAGGTGGACTCCAATCAAGTTGTAGAAACATCTCAAGGATGATCAATGGAAACAGGATACAGGCTGCAACTGAGCTCAATTTTGTGTCTCATAGCCAAGGGTCTGAATACTTATGTAAATAAAGTATTTATGTTTTATTAATTTGAAAAAATATCTAAATACCTTTTTCTGCATTGTCATTATGGGGTATTGGGTGTGGATTGATGAGGAAAACATTTATTTAATACATTTTAGAATAAGGCTGTAACATAACAACATGTGTAAAAAGTCAATGGGGTCTGAATACTGTATCTTTGCTATAGATGAATGCCAAGGGGTCTGAATACTGTATCTTTGCTATAGATGAATGCCAAGGGGTCTGAATACTGTTTCTTTACTATAGATGAATGCCAAGGGGTCTGAATACTGTATCTTTACCATAGATGCATGTCAAGGGTCTGAATACTGTATCTTTACCATAGATGAATGCCAAGGGGTCTGAATACTGTATCTTTGCTATAGATGAATGCCAAGGGGTCTGAATACTGTATCTTTGCTATAGATGAATGCCAAGGGGTCTGAATACTGTATCTTTGCTATAGATGAATGCCAAGGGGTCTGAATACTGTATCTTTGCTATAGATGAATGCCAAGGGGTCTGAATACTGTATCTTTGCTATAGATGAATGCCAAGGGGTCTGAATACTGTATCTTTGCTATAGATGAATGTCAAGGGTCTGAATACTGTATCTTTACTATAGATGAATGTCAAGGGTCTGAATACTGTATCTTTGTGATAGATGAATGTCAAGGGTCTGAATACTGTATCTTTACCATAGATGAATGCCAAGGGGTCTGAATACTGTATCTTTACCATTGATGAATGTTAAGGGGTCTGAATACTGTATCTTTACCATTGATGAATGTCAAGGGTCTGAATACTGTATCTTTACTATAGATGCATTCCAAGGGGTCTGAATACTGTATCTTTGCTATAGATGAATGCCAAGGGTCTGAATACTGTATCTTTGCTATAGATGAATGCCAAGGGGTCTGAATACTGTATCTTTGCTATAGATGAATGCCAAGGGGTCTGAATACTGTATCTTTGCTATAGATGAATGCCAAGGGTCTGAATACTGTATCTTTGCTATAGATGAATGCCAAGGGGTCTGAATACTGTATCTTTACTATAGATGCATTCCAAGGGGTCTGAATACTGTATCTTTGCTATAGATGAATGCCAGGGGGTCTGAATACTGTATCTTTGCTATAGATGAATGCCAAGGGGTCTGAATACTGTATCTTTGCTATAGATTAATGCCAAGGGGTCTGAATACTGTATCTTTGCTATAGATGAATGCCAAGGGGTCTGAATACTGTATCTTTGCTATAGATGAATGCCAAGGGGTCTGAATACTGTATCTTTGCTATAGATGAATGCCAAGGGGTCTGAATACTGTATCTTTACCATAGATGCATGCCAAGGGGTCTGAATACTGTATCTTTGCTATAGATGAATGCCAAGGGGTCTGAATACTGTATCTTTGCTATAGATGAATGCCAAGGGGTCTGAATACTGTATCTTTACCATAGATGAATGTCAAGGGTCTGAATACTGTATCTTTGTGATAGATGCATAGGGTAAACTTGTAATTATATTTGCTGACCCCTACAGTATATATCTAGCCTAGCTATATAAACCACACCCCTCCGCAAACTCGCCTTCTCCAATGTTGGTTCCCCGGCGGTACTTATGTAAATGAGGTAAGATAATACAATGTTACCAGTGTTTGACATGGGGGAGGGGCCAGGAACTTTATGATCAAACTTGATCAATAAACAAGCAACGGTCATTTTCATACTTTGGTCATCAATACTTTAATCTGGTTTCCTTCAAATATCATCCAATTTCATGAAAAACATGATTTTGACTGTTCATGACCTTTTAAACTACAAAAGCTAATTCACCAACATTTCTGAAAATGGATATATAGCATTTTTAGAATGAAACTTCATATACATACTTCATTCTTTAAAGAATTCCTCCTCGCACGAAACACACGTGCCCTTCTGAAACATCTCAGTTTGTTTTAAAACAGAAATGAGAGTAAAACGTCACATAGTTCACCCAGTAAGGCATTAGACAGGTGCAGAATAAATATTGACATGTACACCTTCTCAACGGTGTTACAGGTACCATGGAATCTCATCTCAGAGGTAGAAAACCGTGTGTATTAAGACAGTGTTGTACAGTCAACAGCTGTGTTAATGTAGACTAGTAGCTAAGTTAGCGAGGCGCGGCAATACAAAAAGGGAAGGATTATTCTACAGTCTTTGCAGAACCCACAAGGCCAGTAAATTCCTTTTTTTAGTACCTTGTTGAAGTATACAGTATTTCTTGTGTGTTCTATTCTGCACGATGAGACACCACAGGTGGAAAAACAGGACACCATTTTGCATAATAGTCTCTGCATTCGAAGGGTTTGCTCACAAAGACGCTACATTAATAGACTAATCGGATAAATGTTGTCTATTAAGGCAATGAACTGGATAAACTCTCAAATGAAAACATGAAAACAATGAATCAGCAACATACGTGTGGGGGGGGGTGGATAGTAGATGGACATGTGAATGATAGACAGTAGATGGACATGTGAATGATGGATAGTAGATGGACATGTGAATGATAGACAGTAGATGGACATGTGAATGATGGATAGTAGATGGACATGTGAATGATGGACAGTAGATGGACATGTGAATGATGGATAGTAGATGGACATGTGAATGATGGACAGTAGATGGACATGTGAATGATGGATAGTAGATGGACATGTGAATGATGGATAGTAGATGGACATGTGAATGATAGACAGTAGATGGACATGTGAATGATGGATAGTAGATGGACATGTGAATGATGGACAGTAGATGGACATGTGAATGATGGACAGTAGATGGACATGTGAATGATGGATAGTAGATGGACATGTGAATGATGGATAGTAGATGGACATGTGAATGATAGACAGTAGATGGACATGTGAATGATGGATAGTAGATGGACATGTGAATGATGGACAGTAGATGGACATGTGAATGATGGATAGTAGATGGACATGTGAATGATGGACAGTAGATGGACATGTGAATGATGGACAGTAGATGGACATGTGAATGATGGACAGTAGATGGATAGTAGATGGACATGTGAATGATGGATAGTAGATGGACATGTGAATGATGGATAGTAGATGGACATGTGAATGATGGACAGTAGATGGACATGTGAATGATGGATAGTAGATGGACATGTGAATGATGGACAGTAGATGGACATGTGAATGATGGACAGTAGATGGATAGTAGATGGACATGTGAATGATGGATAGTAGATGGACATGTGAATGATGGATAGTAGATGGACATGTGAATGATGGACAGTAGATGGACATGTGAATGATGGATAGTAGATGGACATGTGAATGATGGATAGTAGATGGACATGTGAATGATGGACAGTAGATGGACATGTGAATGATGGATAGTAGATGGACATGTGAATGATGGATAGTAGATGGACATGTGAATGATGGACAGTAGATGGACATGTGAATGATGGACAGTAGATGGACATGTGAATGATGGATAGTAGATGGACATGTGAATGATGGACAGTAGATGGACATGTGAATGATGGACAGTAGATGGACATGTGAATGATGGATAGTAGATGGACATGTGAATGATGGATAGTAGATGGACATGTGAATGATAGACAGTAGATGGACATGTGAATGATGGACAGTAGATGGACATGTGAATGATGGATAGTAGATGGACATGTGAATGATGGATAGTAGATGGACATGTGAATGATGGATAGTAGATGGACATGTGAATGATGGACAGTAGATGGACATGTGAATGATGGACAGTAGATGGACATGTGAATGATGGACAGTAGATGGACATGTGAATGATGGATAGTAGATGGATAGTAGATGGACATGTGAATGATGGACAGTAGATGGACATGTGAATGATGGACAGTAGATGGACATGTGAATGATGGACAGTAGATGGACATGTGAATGATGGATAGTAGATGGACATGTGAATGATGGATAGTAGATGGACATGTGAATGATGGACAGTAGATGGACATGTGAATGATGGACAGTAGATGGACATGTGAATGATGGACAGTAGATGGACATGTGAATGATGGACAGTAGATGGACATGTGAATGATGGACAGTAGATGGACATGTGAATGATGGATAGTAGATGGACATGTGAATGATGGATAGTAGATGGACATGTGAATGGACAGTAGATGGACATGTGAATGATGGACAGTAGATGGACATGTGAATGATGGACAGTAGATGGACATGTGAATGATGGATAGTAGATGGACATGTGAATGATGGATAGTAGATGGACATGTGAATGATGGATAGTAGATGGACATGTGAATGATGGATAGTAGATGGACATGTGAATGATGGATAGTAGATGGACATGTGAATGATGGATAGTAGATGGACATGTGAATGATGGACAGTAGATGGACATGTGAATGATGGATAGTAGATGGACATGTGAATGATGGACAGTAGATGGACATGTGAATGATGGATAGTAGATGGACATGTGAATGATGGACAGTAGATGGACATGTGAATGATGGACAGTAGATGGACATGTGAATGATGGACAGTAGATGGACATGTGAATGATGGATAGTAGATGGACATGTGAATGATGGACAGTAGATGGACATGTGAATGATGGATAGTAGATGGACATGTGAATGATGGACAGTAGATGGACATGTGAATGATGGACAGTAGATGGACATGTGAATGATGGACAGTAGATGGACATGTGAATGATGGACAGTAGATGGACATGTGAATGATGGATAGTAGATGGACATGTGAATGATGGATAGTAGATGGACATGTGCATGGACAGTAGATGGACATGTGAATGATGGATAGTAGATGGACATGTGAATGATGGATAGTAGATGGACATGTGAATGATGGACAGTAGATGGACATGTGAATGATGGATAGTAGATGGACATGTGAATGATGGATAGTAGATGGACATGTGAATGATGGACAGTAGATGGACATGTGAATGATGGATAGTAGATGGACATGTGAATGATGGACAGTAGATGGACATGTGAATGATGGATAGTAGATGGACATGTGAATGATGGATAGTAGATGGACATGTGAATGATGGACAGTAGATGGACATGTGAATGATGGACAGTAGATGGACATGTGAATGATGGATAGTAGATGGACATGTGAATGATGGACAGTAGATGGACATGTGAATGATGGATAGTAGATGGACATGTGAATGATGGATAGTAGATGGACATGTGAATGATGGATAGTAGATGGACATGTGAATGATGGATAGTAGATGGACATGTGAATGATGGATAGTAGATGGACATGTGAATGATGGATAGTAGATGGACATGTGAATGATGGACAGTAGATGGACATGTGAATGATGGATAGTAGATGGACATGTGAATGATGGACAGTAGATGGACATGTGAATGATGGATAGTAGATGGACATGTGAATGATGGACAGTAGATGGACATGTGAATGATGGACAGTAGATGGACATGTGAATGATGGACAGTAGATGGACATGTGAATGATGGATAGTAGATGGACATGTGAATGATGGACAGTAGATGGACATGTGAATGATGGATAGTAGATGGACATGTGAATGATGGACAGTAGATGGACATGTGAATGATGGACAGTAGATGGACATGTGAATGATGGACAGTAGATGGACATGTGAATGATGGACAGTAGATGGACATGTGAATGATGGATAGTAGATGGACATGTGAATGATGGATAGTAGATGGACATGTGCATGGACAGTAGATGGACATGTGAATGATGGATAGTAGATGGACATGTGAATGATGGATAGTAGATGGACATGTGAATGATGGACAGTAGATGGACATGTGAATGATGGATAGTAGATGGACATGTGAATGGACAGTAGATGGACATGTGAATGATGGATAGTAGATGGACATGTGAATGATGGATAGTAGATGGACATGTGAATGATGGATAGTAGATGGACATGTGAATGATGGATAGTAGATGGACATGTGAATGATGGATAGTAGATGGACATGTGAATGATGGACAGTAGATGGACATGTGAATGATGGACAGTAGATGGACATGTGAATGATGGACAGTAGATGGATAGTAGATGGACATGTGAATGATGGACAGTAGATGGACATGTGAATGATGGACAGTAGATGGACATGTGAATGATGGACAGTAGATGGACATGTGAATGATGGACAGTAGATGGATAGTAGATGGACATGTGAATGATAGACAGTAGATGGACATGTGCATGACCGTACGTCCCAAATAGCACCCTATTCCCTTTAGCGTATGATGCACTACTTGGGCCCACAGGGCTCTGGTCAAAAGCAGTACACTATGTAGGGCATAGGGTGCCATTTGAGGCAAAACCAATGAGACGGATAGAGCAGCAGGACTCCAGCCCCTAGAGCCAGCCTGGGTCACAGTACAGACAGGAAGTCCAAACAGGGTCATGTTCATAAGTGCACACCGTAGCAAAACGTTTTGCAACTGGAAAAAAAAGTTTCTTATTGGACTGGAAGTTGCAGTCTGTTTTCTTCCGTTTGGTGCCTTTTGAACGCACAAGTGTTTCTTACTGGACACGTTCAGGTCGTCCCTCCCTGTTTCAGTCCTGGGCCTAATAAACATGACTCAGGTGTGTGACCAGTGGCCACAAAAGTCACACTAAGGTCACCACAACACAGGACAGTCCAGGTGGGGATAGCCTGGTTCCCTCCTCAGGTCACCACAACACAGGACAGTCCAGGAGGTGGTAGCCTGGTTCCCTCCTCAGGTCACCACAACACAGGACAGTCCAGGTGGGGATAGCCTGGTTCCCTCCTCAGGTCACCACAACACAGGACAGTCCAGGTGGTGATAGCCTGGATCCCTCCTCAGGTCACCACAACACAGGATAGTCCAGGTGGTGATAGCCTGGTTCCCTCCTCAGGTCACCACAACACAGGACAGTCCAGGTGGTGATAGCCTGGTTCCCTCCTCAGGTCACCACAACACAGGACAGTCCAGGTGGTGATAGCCTGGTTCCCTCCTCAGGTCACCACAACACAGGACAGTCCAGGTGGTGATAGCCTGGTTCCCTCCTCAGGTCACCACAACACAGGACAGTCCAGGTGGTGATAGCCTGGTTCCCTCCTCAGGTCACCACAACACAGGACAGTCCAGGAGGTGATAGCCTGGTTCCCTCCTCAGGTCACCACAACACAGGACAGTCCAGGTGGTGATAGCCTGGTTCCCTCCTCAGGTCACCACAAAACAGGACAGTCCAGGTGGTGATAGCCTGGTTCCCTCCTCAGGTCACCACAACACAGGACAGTCCAGGTGGTGATAGCCTGGTTCCCTCCTCAGGTCATCACAACACAGGACATTCCAGGTGGTGATAGCCTGGTTCCCTCCTCAGGTCACCCCAATACAGGACAGTCCAGGTGGGGATAGCCTGGTTCCCTCCTCAGGTCACCACAACACAGGACAGTCCAGGTAGGAAAAGCCTGGATCCCTTCTCAGGTCCCAGTAAGTGTTGTTGCTAACCCAGGTGTCGTCCTTTGATTTCCTGTGGACAACAGAAAGACATATTCTTTACCTGAACTGAATAATGAAATACTTTCTAAAAAGAATCAACAACAAAAAGATCATGATGCATAACACAGCCTCATCATCATCATCATCAGCCTCATCATCATCATCACGTTTTTGCTTTTTATTATAAGTGCTCTTTCTTGAAACCTTGACTGTTGACATTTTTGTGGATTAACAGTGGACTAATGAACAAAATACAAAAATGTGACTGTTTTTGAACTATGCCTTCAACACTCACAAGCTTGCCAACAGAACTGAATGGAAACTGAGAACCAGCTACTGAAAATGGAGAAACCTAATGTTCCCATGGACATGTAACATGACTGGTGTGTCTGTTGTGGTACTTGTACATCTATATAGGTACATCCATATTGTGTTATAAACTGGGTGGTTCGAGCCTTGAATGCTGATTGGCTGAAATCCGTGGTAAATGAGACCGTATATCACGGGTATGACAAAACAATTATTTTTCCAATATACCATGGCCAATATACCACGGCTAAGGGCTGTATCCAGGCACGTTGTGTCATGCATAAGAACAGCCCATAGCCGTGGTATATGGCCAATATACCACGGCTAAGGGCCGTATCCAGGCACGTTGTGTCATGCATAAGAACAGCCCTTAGCCGTGGTATATTGGCCATATACCACACCTCCCCTGCCTTATTGCTTTAATAAACCCAGTGGGAATAAATGCAGGTGGAGTTTAGCTGTGGAACAGGGTCCCTTTATAAGAAAAATAAAGTCTAGACCCAATGTTATTCTGCTACCAAATACGTTTTATTATTATCATTTATATGAACCCTCAATTTAACTGTACGTATTCTCTTTTACAGAAAGGGCCCGATTCCGACCTGAGTTAAGCGCGAGTAAATGGAAGGTAATTATCTGAACTTGAACTGAAGCATGAGAATAGCGTGATGTTCGTTTTGGGTGGAGATTGAATGCATGAAGGTGTGGCAGAGGTGTGTCTGCAGATACGGAGGATTCTGACCACTTTTACGCGCTAGGAAACTATGAATAAGGTCTAGCAAACCTACCGATTCCAAGTGGAAAAAGCATCGGATTACTTTTGTTTTCCAATTAAAAAAGAACCATTCTCCATGCACTGTAATTTACAACTTGATCAGAGCTATTGATTAGAGCTAGGTAAACGAGTACTTGATCAGAGCTATTGATTAGAGCTAGGTAAACGAGTACTTGATCAGAGCTGTTGATTAGAGCTAGGTAAACGAGTACTTGATCAGAGCTGTTGATTAGAGCTAGGTAAACGAGTACTTGATCAGAGCTATTGATTAGAGCTAGGTAAACGAGTACTTGATCAGAGCTATTGATTAGAGCTAGGTAAACGAGTACTTGATCAGAGCTATTGATTAGAGCTAGGTAAACGAGTACTTGATCAGAGCTATTGATTAGAACTAGGTAAACGAGTACTTGATAAGAGCTATTGATTAGAGCTAGGTAAACGAGTACTTGATCAGAGCTATTGATTAGAGCTAGGTAAACGAGTACTTGATCAGAGCTATTGATTAGAGCTAGGTAAACGAGTACTTGATCAGAGCTATTGATTAGAACTAGGTAAACGAGTACTTGATCAGAGCTATTGATTAGAGCTAGGTAAACGAGTACTTGATAAGAGCTATTGATTAGAACTAGGTAAACGAGTACTTGATAAGAGCTATTGATTAGAGCTAGGTAAACGAGTACTTGATAAGAGCTGTTGATTAGAGCTTGGTAAATGAGTAATCCGTTTGGATGAGGGGATTGTAAATATTATTGACACTTATTTTAGATCTATTTGACATTATAATAACTGGAGACGAATGTGAAACCAGTCATATGGCAGCAAACTGAAACATTTCAACATATCAACTTTCTCACAGAAAACTCCACGAGAAAATGTGTTGGCCAGCAAATGGGATTACATTTATTCAGCGCGCGCAAAAGCCCACTACGCACCTTCGTAAGGCAATACCAAGTACTGAGAAGTGCATAGGAAAGGTGTGAGTAAGAAACGTGTCATTTCCAAAGTCGGAATCGGGCCAAAAAGTGAATAGATCAATTGATAGCAACCGAATCTCACATTGTATCAGATGACTTCCCAAACAAAGATAACCCCATGTGCATCAGTGTCTTCCTCTGGGAGTCTACCACTTGTTTCTAGCATCGCAGAGTTATGTGTCATTATAGATCGGTTTATACCATTGCTCATCTGTAAAAATAAATACAGCATATCCTGTATAGTAAAAAAAAATCCCTCAAATCAAGGAATGTCCCGCGACCCCTAGGTTGGGAACCCTTGTACTAGAGTGCTCATATCCTGTCTGTCAAACGGCCACGTCCGTGACAGTTTAGGCATCGCCCTGTATCCAGCTGTAGGAGTTCACCTGAAGAATGTGGGTTGATGTGTCATGGTGTTTTCCTCCAGGACTCTGCGTCTGTCTCTCTGCTGCTGTTCTATCTTCTGCTTCTGTTCCTCTGCTGCCTCTACGTTGCCCTCCTCTAGCAGCCTGGCACACACACACACACACACACACACACACACACACACACACACACACACACACACACACACACACACACACACACACACACACACACACACACACACACACACACACACACACACACACACACACACACACACACACACAATACACACACACAACACAAAATGGATTCATTTGGATAAACAATAAAGCAAACCCATCACTGTGTACTGTGTATGGTGTAATAATGGTCATTTGATGCAGTGATACATCACTGTGTATGGTGTAATACTGATCACTGTAATACGAAACTGTATTGCCAAATGCACATTTCTACATTGTTACGCCATGCTGGTCTCTACACCATGCTGGTCTCTACACCATGCTGGTCCCTACAACATGCTGGTCCCTACACCATGCTGGTCTCTACACCATGCTGGTCTCTACACCATGCTGGTCCCTACACCATGCTGGTCTCTACGCCATGCTGGTCCCTACACCATGCTGGTCTCTACACCATGCTGGTCTCTACACCATGCTGGTCCCTACAACATGCTGGTCCCTACACCATGCTGGTCTCTACACCATGCTGGTCTCTACACCATGCTGGTCCCTACACCATGCTGGTCTCTACACCATGCTGGTCCCTACACCATGCTGGCCTCTACGCCATGCTGGTCCCTACACCATGCTGGTCTCTACACCATGCTGGTCTCTACACCATGCTGGTCTCTACGCCATGCGGGTCTCTACACTATGCTGGTCTCTACACCATGCTGGTCTCTACACCATGCTGGTCCCTACGCCATGCTGGTCTCTACACCATGCTGGTCTCTACACCATGCTCGTTCCTACGCCGTGCTGGTCCCTACACCATGCTCATTCCTACACCATGCTGGTCTCTACACCATGCTCATTCCTCGCCATGCTGGCCCCTACACCATGCTGGTCGCTGGTCACCCATGCTGGTCCCTACGCCATGCTGGTCTCTACACCATGCTCATTCCTACGCCATGCTGGCCCCTACACCATGCTGGTCCCTACACCATGCTCATGCTCCCTATTCCCTACACCATGCTGGTCTCTACACCATGCTCATTCCTACGCCATGCTGGCCCCTACACCATGCTGGTCGCTACGCTGTGCTGGTCCCTACGCTGTGCTGGTCCCTACGCTGTGCTGGTCCCTACGCCCTGCTGGTCCCTACGCTGTGCTGGTCGCTACGCTGTGCTGGTCCCTACGCTGTGCTGGTCCCTACGCTGTGCTGGTCGCTACGCTGTGCTGGTCCCTACGCTGTGCTGGTCCCTACGCTGTGCTGGTCCCTACGCTGTGCTGGTCCCTACGCCATGCTGGTCCCTATGCCATGCTGGTCCCTACGCTGTGCTGGTCTCTACACCATGCTGGTCTCTACGCCATGCGGGTCTCTACGCCATGCTGGTCCCTACACCATGCTGGTCTCTACACCATGCTGGTCTCTACACCATGCTGGTCCCTACGCCATGCTGGTCTCTACACCATGCTGGTCTCTACACCATGCTGGTCTCTACGCCATGCGGGTCTCTACGCCATGCTGGTCTCTACACCATGCTGGTCTCTACGCCATGCTGGTCTCTACACCATGCTGGTCTCTACACCATGCTGGTCTCTACGCCATGCTGGTCTCTACACCATGCTGGTCTCTACACCATGCTGGTCTCTACGCCATGCGGGTCTCTACGCCATGCTGGTCCCTACACCATGCTGGTCTCTACACCATGCTGGTCTCTACACCATGCTGGTCCCTACACCATGCTGGTCCCTACACCATGCTGGTCCCTACACCATGCTGGTCCCTACACCGTGCTGGTCTGCTGGTCCCTACGCCATGCTGGTCCCTACGCTGTGCTGGTCTCTACACCCTGCTGGTCCCTACACCATGCTGGTCCCTACACCATGCTGGTCCCTACACCATGCTGGTCCCTACACCATGCTGGTCTCTACACCATGCTGGTCTCTACGCCATGCTGGTCTCTACACCATGCTGGTCTCTACACCATGCTGGTCTCTACACCATGCTGGTCCCTACACCATGCTGGTCCCTACACCATGCTGGTCTCTACACCATGCTGGTCTCTACACCATGCTGGTCTCTAAATCATGCTGGTCCCTACATCATGCTAAGACAACGGTGTGTTACTGTACAGTAGCACTCTGTCTCTCACCTCTGGTCGAGCCGTAGCCGGGTGTCTGTGGGAGGCAGCAGCAGTTTCAGTGAAGGGTCCAGCTCATTGAGCTCCATAGCAAACTTAGTGAAGCCGTAGTACTGCTCGTGGTCAGCCGGCATGGCATCTGAGAACACACACACACACACACCAGAGACACTCTTTTACATCCCAGGGAGATGATTCTATAAACTACAGGGTAAGGAATGCCTTTTATGTAATAAGGAACAGTGGTGTAAAGTACTTAAGTAAAAATACTTTAAAGTACTTAAGTCATTCTTTGTGTATCTGTACTTTACTTCACTATTTATATTTTTGACAACTTTTAGTTTTACTTCACTACATTCCTAACGATAATACTCCATACATACATTTTCCATGACACCCGAAAGTAGTCGTTACATTTTGAATGATTAGTAGCACAGAAAATGGTCCAATTCTCACACTTTTCAAGAGAACATCCCTGGTCTGATCTGGAGGACTCACTAAACAGAGAACATCCCTGGTCATCCCTACTGCCTCTGATCTGGAGGACTCACTAAACAGAGAACATCCCTGGTCATCCCTACTGCCTCTGATCTGGAGGACTCACTAAACAGAGATCATCCCTGGTCATCCCTACTACCTCTGATCTGGGGGACTCACTAAACAGAGAACATCCCTAGTCATCCCTACTGCCTCTGATCTGGAGGACTCACTAAACAGAGATCATCCCTGGTCATCCCTACTGCCTCTGATCTGGGGGACTCACTAAACAGAGAACATCCCTGGTTATCCCTACTGCCTCTGATCTGGGGGACTCACTAAACAGAGATCATCCCTGGTCATCCCTACTGCCTCTGATCTGGAGGACTCACTAAACAGAGATCATCCCTGGTCATCCCTACTGCCTCTGATCTGGAGGACTCACTAAACAGAGATCATCCCTGGTCATCCCTACTGCCTCTGATCTGGGGGACTCACTAAACAGAGAACATCCCTGGTCATCCCTACTGCCTCTGATCTGGGGGACTCACTAAACAGAGAACATCCCTGGTCATCCCTACTGCCTCTGATCTGGGGGACTCACTAAACAGAGATCATCCCTGGTCATCCCTACTACCTCTGATCTGGGGGACTCACTAAACAGAGAACATCCCTAGTCATCCCTACTGCCTCTGATCTGGAGGACTCACTAAACAGAGATCATCCCTGGTCATCCCTACTGCCTCTGATCTGGGGGACTCACTAAACAGAGAACATCCCTGGTCATCCCTACTGCCTCTGATCTGGGGGACTCACTAAACAGAGATCATCCCTGGTCATCCCTACTGCCTCTGATCTGGAGGACTCACTAAACAGAGATCATCCCTGGTCATCCCTACTGCCTCTGATCTGGAGGACTCACTAAACAGAGATCATCCCTGGTCATCCCTACTGCCTCTGATCTGGGGGACTCACTAAACAGAGAACATCCCTGGTCATCCCTACTGCCTCTGATCTGGGGGACTCACTAAACAGAGAACATCCCTGGTCATCCCTACTGCCTCTGATCTGGGGGACTCACTAAACAGAGATCATCCCTGGTCATCCCTACTGCCTCTGATCTGGGGGACTCACTAAACAGAGAACATCCCTGGTCATCCCTACTGCCTCTGATCTGGGGGACTCACTAAACAGAGATCATCCCTGGTCATCCCTACTGCCTCTGATCTGGGGGACTCACTAAACAGAGATCATCCCTGGTCATCCCTACTGCCTCTGATCTGGAGGACTCACTAAACAGAGAACATCCCTGGCCATCCCTACTGCCTCTGATCTGGGGGACTCACTAAACAGAGATCATCCCTGGTCATCCCTACTGCCTCTGATCTGGGGGACTCACTAAACAGAGAACATCCCTGGTCATCCCTACTGCCTCTGATCTGGGGGACTCACTAAACAGAGAACATCCCTGGTCATCCCTACTGCCTCTGATCTGGGGGACTCACTAAACAGAGAACATCCCTGGTCATCCCTACTGCCTCTGATCTGGGGGACTCACTAAACAGAGATCATCCCTGGTCATCCCTACTACCTCTGATCTGGAGGACTCACTAAACAGAGAACATCCCTGGTCATCCCTACTGCCTCTGATCTGGGGGACTCACTAAACAGAGATCATCCCTGGTCATCCCTACTACCTCTGATCTGGAGGACTCACTAAACAGAGAACATCCCTGGTCATCCCTACTGCCTCTGATCTGGGGGACAAACATGCTTTGTTTTCAGATGATGTCTGAGTGTTGGAGTGTGTGCCCCTGGCTATAGGTAAATGATGTCTGAGTGTTGGAGTGGTGCTCCTGGCTATAGGTAAATGATGTCTGAGTGTTGGAGTGTGCCCCTGGCTATAGGTAAATGATGTCTGAGTGTTGGAGTGGTGCCCCTGGCTATAGGTAAATGATGTCTGAGTGTTGGAGTGTGCCCCTGGCTATAGGTAAATGATGTCTGAGTGTTGGAGTGTGCCCCTGGCTATAGGTAAATGAAGTCTGAGTGTTGGAGTGTGCCCCTGGCTATAGGTAAATGATGTCTGAGTGTTGGAGTGTGCCCCTGGCTATAGGTAAATGATGTCTGAGTGTTGGAGTGTGCCCCTGGCTATAGGTAAATGATGTCTGAGTGTTGGAGCATGCCCCTGGCTATAGGTAAATGATGTCTGAGTGTTGGAGTGTGCCCCTGGCTATAGGTAAATGAAGTCTGAGTGTTGGAGTGTGCCCCTGGCTATAGGTAAATGATGTCTGAGTGTTGGAGTGTGCCCCTGGCTATAGGTAAATGATGTCTGAGTGTTGGAGTGGTGCCCCTGGCTATAGGTAAATGATGTCTGAGTGTTGGAGTGTGCCCCTGGCTATAGGTAAATGATGTCTGAGTGTTGGAGTGGTGCCCCTGGCTATAGGTAAATGATGTCTGAGTGTTGGAGTGTGCCCCTGGCTATAGGTAAATGATGTCTGAGTGTTGGAGTGGTGCCCCTGGCTATAGGTAAATGATGTCTGAGTGTTGGAGTGGTGCTCCTGGCTATAGGTAAATGATGTCTGAGTGTTGGAGTGTGCCCCTGGCTATAGGTAAATGATGTCTGAGTGTTGGAGTGTGCCCCTGGCTATAGGTAAATGATGTCTGAGTGTTGGAGTGTGCCCCTGGCTATAGGTAAATGATGTCTGAGTGTTGGAGTGTGCCCCTGGCTATAGGTAAATGATGTCTGAGTGTTGGAGTGGTGCCCCTGGCTATAGGTAAATGATGTCTGAGTGTTGGAGTGTGCCCCTGGCTATAGGTAAATGATGTCTGAGTGTTGGAGTGTGCCCCTGGCTATAGGTAAATGATGTCTGAGTGTTGGAGTGGTGCCCCTGGCTATAGGTAAATGATGTCTGAGTGTTGGAGTGTGCCCCTGGCTATAGGTAAATGATGTCTGAGTGTTGGAGTGGTGCCCCTGGCTATAGGTAAATGATGTCTGAGTGTTGGAGTGTGCCCCTGGCTATAGGTAAATGATGTCTGAGTGTTGGAGTGTGCCCCTGGCTATAGGTAAATGATGTCTGAGTGTTGGAGTGTGCCCCTGGCTATAGGTAAATGATGTCTGAGTGTTGGAGTGTGCCCCTGGCTATAGGTAAATGATGTCTGAGTGTTGGAGTGGTGCCCCTGGCTATAGGTAAATGATGTCTGAGTGTTGGAGTGTGCCCCTGGCTATAGGTAAATGATGTCTGAGTGTTGGAGTGTGCCCCTGGCTATAGGTAAATGATGTCTGAGTGTTGGAGTGTGCCCCTGGCTATAGGTAAATGATGTCTGAGTGTTGGAGTGGTGCCCCTGGCTATAGGTAAATGATGTCTGAGTGTTGGAGTGTGCCCCTGGCTATAGGTAAATGATGTCTGAGTGTTGGAGTGTGCCCCTGGCTATAGGTAAATGATGTCTGAGTGTTGGAGTGTGCCCCTGGCTATAGGTAAATGATGTCTGAGTGTTGGAGCATGCCCCTGGCTATAGGTAAATGATGTCTGAGTGTTGGAGTGTGCCCCTGGCTATAGGTAAATGATGTCTGAGTGTTGGAGTGTGCCCCTGGCTATAGGTAAATGATGTCTGAGTGTTGGAGTGTGCCCCTGGCTATAGGTAAATGATGTCTGAGTGTTGGAGTGGTGCCCCTGGCTATAGGTAAATGATGTCTGAGTGTTGGAGTGTGCCCCTGGCTATAGGTAAATGATGTCTGAGTGTTGGAGTGGTGCCCCTGGCTATAGGTAAATGATGTCTGAGTGTTGGAGTGGTGCCCCTGGCTATAGGTAAATGATGTCTGAGTGTTGGAGTGGTGCCCCTGGCTATAGGTAAATGATGTCTGAGTGTTGGAGTGGTGCCCCTGGCTATAGGTAAATGATGTCTGAGTGTTGGAGTGTGCCCCTGGCTATAGGTAAATGATGTCTGAGTGTTGGAGTGTGCCCCTGGCTATAGGTAAATGATGTCTGAGTGTTGGAGTGTGCCCCTGGCTATAGGTAAATGATGTCTGAGTGTTGGAGTGTGCCCCTGGCTATAGGTAAATGATGTCTGAGTGTTGGAGTGGTGCCCCTGGCTATAGGTAAATGATGTCTGAGTGTTGGAGTGTGCCCCTGGCTATAGGTAAATGATGTCTGAGTGTTGGAGTGTGCCCCTGGCTATAGGTAAATGATGTCTGAGTGTTGGAGTGGTGCCCCTGGCTATAGGTAAATGATGTCTGAGTGTTGGAGTGTGCCCCTGGCTATAGGTAAATGATGTCTGAGTGTTGGAGTGGTGCCCCTGGCTATAGGTAAATGATGTCTGAGTGTTGGAGTGTGCCCCTGGCTATAGGTAAATGATGTCTGAGTGTTGGAGTGTGCCCCTGGCTATAGGTAAATGATGTCTGAGTGTTGGAGTGTGCCCCTGGCTATAGGTAAATGATGTCTGAGTGTTGGAGTGTGCCCCTGGCTATAGGTAAATGATGTCTGAGTGTTGGAGTGGTGCCCCTGGCTATAGGTAAATGATGTCTGAGTGTTGGAGTGTGCCCCTGGCTATAGGTAAATGATGTCTGAGTGTTGGAGTGTGCCCCTGGCTATAGGTAAATGATGTCTGAGTGTTGGAGTGTGCCCCTGGCTATAGGTAAATGATGTCTGAGTGTTGGAGTGGTGCTCCTGGCTATAGGTAAATGATGTCTGAGTGTTGGAGTGTGCCCCTGGCTATAGGTAAATGATGTCTGAGTGTTGGAGTGTGCCCCTGGCTATAGGTAAATGATGTCTGAGTGTTGGAGTGGTGCTCCTGGCTATAGGTAAATGATGTCTGAGTGTTGGAGTGGTGCTCCTGGCTATAGGTAAATGATGTCTGAGTGTTGGAGTGTGCCCCTGGCTATAGGTAAATGATGTCTGAGTGTTGGAGTGGTGCCCCTGGCTATAGGTAAATGATGTCTGAGTGTTGGAGTGGTGCCCCTGGCTATAGGTAAATGATGTCTGAGTGTTGGAGTGTGCCCCTGGCTATAGGTAAATGATGTCTGAGTGTTGGAGTGGTGCCCCTGGCTATAGGTAAATGATGTCTGAGTGTTGGAGTGGTGCCCCTGGCTATAGGTAAATGATGTCTGAGTGTTGGAGTGGTGCCCCTGGCTATAGGTAAATGATGTCTGAGTGTTGGAGTGGTGCCCCTGGCTATAGGTAAATGATGTCTGAGTGTTGGAGTGGTGCTCCTGGCTATAGGTAAATGATGTCTGAGTGTTGGAGTGTGCCCCTGGCTATAGGTAAATGATGTCTGAGTGTTGGAGTGTGCCCCTGGCTATAGGTAAATGATGTCTGAGTGTTGGAGTGTGCCCCTGGCTATAGGTAAATGATGTCTGAGTGTTGGAGTGTGCCCCTGGCTATAGGTAAATGATGTCTGAGTGTTGGAGTGGTGCTCCTGGCTATAGGTAAATGATGTCTGAGTGTTGGAGTGTGCCCCTGGCTATAGGTAAATGATGTCTGAGTGTTGGAGTGTGCCCCTGGCTATAGGTAAATGATGTCTGAGTGTTGGAGTGTGCCCCTGGCTATAGGTAAATGATGTCTGAGTGTTGGAGTGTGCCCCTGGCTATAGGTAAATGATGTCTGAGTGTTGGAGTGTGCCCCTGGCTATAGGTAAATGATGTCTGAGTGTTGGAGTGTGCCCCTGGCTATAGGTAAATGATGTCTGAGTGTTGGAGTGTGCCCCTGGCTATAGGTAAATGATGTCTGAGTGTTGGAGCATGCCCCTGGCTATAGGTAAATGATGTCTGAGTGTTGGAGTGGTGCCCCTGGCTATAGGTAAATGATGTCTGAGTGTTGGAGTGTGCCCCTGGCTATAGGTAAATGATGTCTGAGTGTTGGAGTGTGCCCCTGGCTATAGGTAAATGATGTCTGAGTGTTGGAGTGTGCCCCTGGCTATAGGTAAATGATGTCTGAGTGTTGGAGTGTGCCCCTGGCTATAGGTAAATGATGTCTGAGTGTTAGAGTGTGCCCCTGGCTATAGGTAAATGATGTCTGAGTGTTGGAGTGGTGCCCCTGGCTATAGGTAAATGATGTCTGAGTGTTGGAGTGGTGCTCCTGGCTATAGGTAAATGATGTCTGAGTGTTGGAGTGTGCCCCTGGCTATAGGTAAATGATGTCTGAGTGTTGGAGTGGTGCTCCTGGCTATAGGTAAATGATGTCTGAGTGTTGGAGTGGTGCTCCTGGCTATAGGTAAATGATGTCTGAGTGTTGGAGTGTGCCCCTGGCTATAGGTAAATGATGTCTGAGTGTTGGAGTGGTGCTCCTGGCTATAGGTAAATGATGTCTGAGTGTTGGAGTGGTGCTCCTGGCTATAGGTAAATGATGTCTGAGTGTTGGAGTGGTGCTCCTGGCTATAGGTAAATGATGTCTGAGTGTTGGAGTGGTGCCCCTGGCTATAGGTAAATGATGTCTGAGTGTTGGAGTGGTGCCCCTGGCTATAGGTAAATGATGTCTGAGTGTTGGAGTGGTGCCCCTGGCTATAGGTAAATGATGTCTGAGTGTTGGAGTGATGTGCCCCTGGCTATAGGTAAATGATGTCTGAGTGTTGGAGTGTGCCCCTGGCTATAGGTAAATGATGTCTGAGTGTTGGAGTGTGCCCCTGGCTATAGGTAAATGATGTCTGAGTGTTGGAGTGTGCCCCTGGCTATAGGTAAATGATGTCTGAGTGTTGGAGTGTGCCCCTGGCTATAGGTAAATGATGTCTGAGTGTTGGAGTGTGCCCCTGGCTATAGGTAAATGATGTCTGAGTGTTGGAGTGTGCCCCTGGCTATAGGTAAATGATGTCTGAGTGTTGGAGTGTGCCCCTGGCTATAGGTAAATGATGTCTGAGTGTTGGAGTGTGCCCCTGGCTATAGGTAAATGATGTCTGAGTGTTGGAGTGTGCCCCTGGCTATAGGTAAATGATGTCTGAGTGTTGGAGTGTGCCCCTGGCTATAGGTAAATGATGTCTGAGTGTTGGAGTGGTGCCCCTGGCTATAGGTAAATGATGTCTGAGTGTTGGAGTGTGCCCCTGGCTATAGGTAAATGATGTCTGAGTGTTGGAGTGTGCCCCTGGCTATAGGTAAATGATGTCTGAGTGTTGGAGCGTGCCCCTGGCTATAGGTAAAGAAAAAAACAAGAATTTTGTGCCGTCTGGTTTGCTTATTATAAGGAATTTTATGATTTATACTTTTACAATTGATATTTAAGTATATAAGATCAATTACATTTACATACTTAATTATATTTAGAACCAAATACTGTTAGACTTTTACTGGGTGATTTTCCCTTTGACTTTTTACTTACAGTATATTAATATTGTTTAGCTTCAGACACATATTTTTCTAAGATATTTACTGGTAGAAATAAAGATATAGAGATACATTTCAAAATAAACTATATGGACAAGAAAAGTAATTATGTAAATGTCATATTTCAGTTACAATTTTTTGTACAAAAAATTAATAAAATGTTTTTGCTTGGTCATTATTGTCATGTTTGTCATTTATTATCATGTCTTGTCCCTGTGCTCCCCATTCTGTTCGTTTCCCTCTGCTGGTCTTATTGGGTTCTTTCCCTCTTTCTATCCCTCTCTCTCCCCCTCCCCCTCTCACTCTCTCGCTCTCTCTTCTCTCTATCGTTCCGTTCCTGCTCCCAGCTGTTCCTATTCCCCTAATCATCATTTAGTCTTCCCACACCTGTTCCCGATCCTTTCCCCTGATTAGAGTCCCTATTTATTCCTTTGTGTTCCGTTCCTGTCCCGTCGGTTCCTTGTTTAGTATTCACCATGCTGTGATTGCGTTTCGCCCTGTCCTGTCGTGTTTTTGCTGTGATTGTGTATCGCCCTGTCCTGTCGTGTTTTTTGCCTTCATCAGATGCTGCGTGTGAGCAGGTGTCTCTGTCTACTACGGCCTGCGCCTACCCGGCGACCTGCAGTCTGTGGCCGCTTCTCCAGTTATTCCCCTCTACAGACTAGAGGATTTCTGTTATTCCCTGTTTGGACTTAAATAAACTCTGTTTCTGTTAAGTCGCTTTTGGGTCCTCTTTCACCTGCATGACAGAAGGAACCGACCAAGGAATGGACCCAGCGACTTCAGACGCTCGTTACACTGCCGTCGAGATCCAAGGAGCCATGCTCGGCAGACACGAGCAGGAATTGTCTGCTGCTCGCCATGCCGTGGAGAACCTGGCCGCTCAGGTTTCCGACCTCTCTGGACAGTTCCAGAGTCTACGTCTCGTGCCACCTGTTACTTCCTGGCCTGCCGAGCCTCCAGAACCTAGGGTTAATAACCCACCTTGCTACTCCGGGCAGCCCACTGAGTGCCGCTCCTTTCTCACGCAGTGTGAGATTGTGTTCTCTCTCCAACCCAACACATACTCTAGAGAGAGAGCTCGGGTTGCTTACGTCATTTCACTCCTTACTGGCCGGGCTCGAGAATGGGGCACAGCTATCTGGGAGGCAAGGGCTGATTGCTCTAACAAGTTCCAGAACTTTAAAGAGGAGATGATTCGGGTTTTTGACCGTTCAGTTTTTGGTGGGGAGGCTTCTAGGGCCCTGGCTTCCTTATGCCAAGGTGAACGGTCCATAACGGATTATTCTATTGAGTTTCGCACTCTTGCTGCCTCTAGTGAGTGGAACGAGCCGGCGCTGCTCGCTCGTTTTCTGGAGGGACTCCACGCAGTGGTTAAGGATGAGATTCTCTCCCGGGAGGTTCCTTCAGATGTGGACTCTTTGATTGCTCTCGCCATCCGCATAGAACGACGGGTAGATCTTCGTCACCGGGCTCGTGGAAGAGAGCTCGCATCAACGGTGTTTCCCTGCTCCGCATCGCAACCATCTCCCTCCTCTGGCTTTGAGACTGAGCCCATGCAGCTGGGAGGGATTCGCATCTCGAATAAGGAGAGGGAACGGAGGATCACCAACCGCCTGTGCCTCTATTGCGGTGTTGCTGGACATTTTGTTAATTCATGTCCAGTAAAAGCCAGAGCTCATCTGTAAGCGGAGGGCTACAGGTGAGCGCAACTACTCAAGTCTCTCCATCAAAGTCCTGTACTACTTTGTCGGTCCACCTACGCTGGACCGGTTCGGGTGCTACATGTAGTGCCTTGATAGACTCTGGGGCTGAGGGTTGTTTCATGGACGAAGCATGGGTTCGGAAACATGACATTCCTTTCAGAGAGTTAGAGAAGCCTACGCCCATGTTCGCCTTAGATGGTAGTCATCTTCCCAGTATCAGATTTGAGACACTACCTTTAACCCTCACAGTATCTGGTAACCACAGTGAGACTATTTCTTTTTGATTTTCCGTTCACCGTTTACACCTGTTGTTTTGGGTCATCCCTGGCTAGTATGTCATAATCCTTCTATTAATTGGTCTAGTAATTCTATCCTATCCTGGAACGTTTCTTGTCATGTGAAGTGTTTAATGTCTGCCATCCCTCCCGTTTCTTCTGTCCCTACTTCTCAGGAGGAACCTGGCGATTTGACAGGAGTGCCGGAGGAATATCATGATCTGCGCACGGTCTTCAGTCGGTCCCGAGCCAACTCCCTTCCTCCTCACCGGTCGTATGATTGTAGTATTGATCTCCTTCCGGGGACCACTCCTCCTCGAGGTAGACTATACTCTCTGTCGGCTCCCGAACGTAAGGCTCTCGAGGATTATTTGTCTGTGTCTCTTGGCGCGGTACCATAGTGCCTTCTTCTTCTCCGGCCGGGGCGGGGTTCTTTTTTTGTTAAGAAGAAGGACGGTACTCTGCGCCCTGCGTGGATTATCGAGGGCTGAATGACATAACGGTTAAGAATCGTTATCCGCTTCCCCTTATGTCATCAGCCTTCGAGATTCTGCAGGGAGCCAGGTGCTTTACTAAGTTGGACCTTCGTAACGCTTACCATCTCGTGCGCATCAGAGAGGGGGACGAGTGGAAAACGGCGTTTAACACTCCGTTAGGGCATTTTGAGTACCGGGTTCTGCCGTTCGGTCTCGCCAATGCGCCAGCTGTTTTTCAGGCATTAGTTAATGATGTTCTGAGAGACATGCTGAACATTTTTGTTTTTGTCTATCTTGACGATATCCTGATTTTTTCTCCGTCACTCGAGATTCATGTTCAGCACGTTCGACGTGTTCTACAGCGCCTTTTAGAGAATTGTCTCTACGTAAAGGCTGAGAAGTGCTCTTTTCATGTCTCCTCCGTTACTTTTCTCGGTTCCGTTATTTCCGCTGAAGGCATTCAGATGGATTCCGCTAAGGTCCAAGCTGTCAGTGATTGGCCCGTTCCAAGGTCACGTGTCGAGTTGCAGCGCTTTTTAGGTTTCGCTAATTTCTATCGGCGTTTCATTCGTAATTTCGGTCAAGTTGCTGCCCCTCTCACAGCTCTTACTTCTGTCAAGACGTGTTTTAAGTGGTCCGGTTCCGCCCAGGGAGCTTTTGATCTTCTAAAAGAACGTTTTACGTCCGCTCCTATCCTCGTTACTCCTGACGTCACTAGACAATTCATTGTCGAGGTTGACGCTTCAGAGGTAGGCGTGGGAGCCATTCTATCCCAGCGCTTCCAGTCTGACGATAAGGTTCATCCTTGCGCTTATTTTTCTCATCGCCTGTCGCCATCTGAGCGCAACTATGATGTGGGTAACCGTGAACTGCTCGCCATCCGCTTAGCCCTAGGCGAATGGCGACAGTGGTTGGAGGGGGCGACCGTTCCTTTTGTCGTTTGGACAGACCATAAGAACCTTGAGTACATCCGTTCTGCCAAACGACTTAATGCCCGTCAAGCTCGTTGGGCGTTGTTTTTCGCTCGTTTCGAGTTTGTGATTTCTTACCGTCCGGGTAGCAAGAACACCAAGCCTGATGCCTTATCCCGTCTGTTTAGTTCTTCTGTGGCTTCTACTGATCCCGAGGGGATTCTTCCTTATGGGCGTGTTGTCGGGTTAACAGTCTGGGGAATTGAAAGACAGGTTAAGCAAGCACTCACGCACACTGCGTCGCCGCGCTTGTCCTAGTAACCTCTTTTTCGTTCCTGTTTCCACTCGTCTGGCTGTTCTTCAGTGGGCTCACTCTGCCAAGTTAGCTGGTCATCCCGGTGTTCGAGGCACTCTTGCGTCTATTCGCCAGCGCTTTTGGTGGCCGACTCAGGAGCGTGACACGCGCCGTTTCGTGGCTGCTTGTTCGGACTGCGCGCAGACTAAGTCGGGTAACTCTCCTCCTGCCGGTCGTCTCAGACCGCTCCCATTCCTTCTCGACCATGGTCTCACATTGCCTTAGACTTCATTACCGGTCTGCCTTTGTCTGCGGGGAAGACTGTGATTCTGACGGTTGTCGATAGGTTCTCTAAGGCGGCACATTTCATTCCCCTCGCTAAACTTCCTTCCGCTAAGGAGACGGCACAAATCATTATTGAGAATGTATTCAGAATTCATGGCCTCCCGTTAGACGCCGTTTCAGACAGAGGCCCGCAATTCACGTCACAGTTTTGGAGGGAGTTCTGTCGTTTGATTGGTGCGTCCGTCAGTCTCTCTTCCGGGTTTCATCCCCAGTCTAACGGTCAAGCAGAGAGGGCCAATCAGACGATTGGTCGCATACTCGCAGCCTTTCTTTCAGAAACCCTGCGTCTTGGGCAGAACAGCTCCCTGGGCAGAATACGCTCACAATTCGCTTCCTTCGTCTGCTACCGGGTTATCTCCGTTTCAGAGTAGTCTGGGTTACCAGCCTCCTCTGTTCTCATCCCAGCTTGCCGAGTCCAGCGTTCCCTCCGCTCAAGCGTTTGTCCAACGTTGTGAGCGCACCTGGAGGAGGGTGAGGTCTGCACTTTGCCGTTACAGGGCACAGACGGTGAGAGCCGCCAATAAACGCAGGATTAAGAGTCCAAGGTATTGTTGCGGCCAGAGAGTGTGGCTTTCCACTCGCAACCTTCCTCTTACGACAGCTTCTCGTAAGTTGACTCCGCGGTTCATTGGTCCGTTCCGTGTCTCCCAGGTCGTCAATCCTGTCGCTGTGCGACTGCTTCTTCCGCGACATCTTCGTCGCGTCCATCCTGTCTTCCATGTCTCCTGTGTTAAGCCCTTTCTTCGCACCCCGTTCGTCTTCCCTCCCCCCTCCCGTCCTTGTCGAGAGCGCACCTATTTACAAGGTACATAAGATCATGGACATGCGTTCTCGGGGACGGGGTCACCAATACTTAGTGGATTGGGAGGGTTACGGTCCTGAGGAGAGGAGTTGGGTTCCGTCTCGGGACGTGCTGGACCGTTCACTCATCGATGATTTCCTCCGTTGCCGCCAGGATTCCTCCTCGAGTGCGCCAGGAGGCGCTCGGTGAGTGGGGGGTACTGTCATGTTTGTCATTTATTATCATGTCTTGTCCCTGTGCTCCCCATTCTGTTCGTTTCCCTCTGCTGGTCTTATTGGGTTCTTTCCCTCTTTCTATCCCTCTCTCTCCCCCTCCCCTCTCACTCTCTCGCTCTCTCTTCTCTCTATCGTTCCGTTCCTGCTCCCAGCTGTTCCTATTCCCCTAATCATCATTTAGTCTTCCCACACCTGTTCCCGATCCTTTCCCCTGATTAGAGTCCCTATTTATTCCTTTGTGTTCCGTTCCTGTCCCGTCGGTTCCTTGTTTAGTATTCACCATGCTGTGATTGCGTTTCGCCCTGTCCTGTCGTGTTTTTGCTGTGATTGTGTATCGCCCTGTCCTGTCGTGTTTTTTGCCTTCATCAGATGCTGCGTGTGAGCAGGTGTCTCTGTCTACTACGGCCTGCGCCTACCCGAAGCGACCTGCAGTCTGTGGCCGCTTCTCCAGTTATTCCCCTCTACAGACTAGAGGATTTCTGTTATTCCCTGTTTGGACTTAAATAAACTCTGTTTCTGTTAAGTCGCTTTTGGGTCCTCTTTCACCTGCATGACAATTATGGTGTATTATGTGTAGATTAATGAGGGGGAAACTATTGAATTAATTTTAGATTAAGGATGTAATGTAACAAAATGTGGAAAAGACAAGGGGTCTGCACTGTATCTACTAGTAGAAATCAAGATATAGACACAAGGGGTCTGAACTGTATCTACTAGTAGAAATCAAGATATAGACACAAGGGGTCTGAACTGTATCTACTAGTAGAAATCAAGATATAGACACAAGGGGTCTGAACTGTATCTACTAGTAGAAATCAAGATATAGACACAAGGGGTCTGAACTGTATCTACTAATAGAAATCAAGATATAGACACAAGGGGTCTGAACTGTATCTACTAGTAGAAATGAAGATAAAGACACAAGGGGTCTGAACTGTATCTACTAGTAGAAATCAAGATAAAGACACAAGGGGTCTGAACTGTATCTACTATCAGAAGTCAAGATATAGACACAAGGGCTCTGAACTGTATCTACTAGTAGAAATGAAGATAAAGACACAAGGGGTCTGAACTGTATCTACTAGTAGAAATCAAGATATAGACACAAGGGGTCTGAACTGTATCTACTAGCAGAAGTCAAGATATAGACACAAGGGGTCTGAACTGTATCTACTAGTAGAAATGAAGATAAAGACACAAGGGGTCTGAACTGTATCTACTAGCAGAAGTCAAGATATAGGCACAAGGGGTCTGAACTGTATCTACTAGTAGAAATCAAGATATAGGCACAAGGGCTCTGCACTGTATCTACTAGTAGAAATCAAGATAAAGACACAAGGGGTCTGAACTGTATCTACTAGCAGAAGTCAAGATATAGACACAAGGGGTCTGAACTGTATCTACTAGTAGAAATCAAGATATAGGCACAAGGGCTCTGCACTGTATCTACTAGTAGAAATCAAGATAAAGACACAAGGGCTCTGAACTGTATCTACTAGTAGAAATCAAGATAAAGACACAAGGGGTCTGAACTGTATCTACTAGTAGAAATCAAGATATAGACACAAGGGGTCTGAACTGTATCTACTAGTATAAATCAAGATAAAGACACAAGGGGTCTGAACTGTATCTACTAGTAGAAATCAAGATATAAAGATAAATCAACTGTACGGATAAGAAACGTATGAATACTTCCAACTGATGGGCTCAACATGTAAAGCCCTGATCTGTAGCATGTGTAGGTCAAGACACTGGGCTCAACATGTAAATCCCTGATCTGTAGCATGTGTAGGTCAAGACACTGGGCTCAACATGTAAATCCCTGATCTGTAGCATGTGTAGGTCAAGACACTGGGCTCAACATGTAAAGCCCTGATCTGTAGCATGTGTAGGTCAAGACACTGGGCTCAACATGTAAATCCCTGATCTGTAGCATGTGTAGGTCAAGACACTGGGCTCAACATGTAAAGCCCTGATCTGTAGCATGTGTAGGTCAAGACACTGGGCTCAACATGTAAATCCCTGATCTGTAGCATGTGTAGGTCAAGACACTGGGCTCAACATGTAAATCCCTGATCTGTAGCATGTGTAGGTCAAGACACTGGGCTCAACATGTAAATCCCTGATCTGTAGCATGTGTAGGTCAAGACACTGGGCTCAACATGTAAATCCCTGATCTGTAGCATGTGTAGGTCAAGACACTGGGCTCAACATGTAAAGCCCTGATCTGTAGCATGTAAAGCCCTGATCTGTAGCAGGTCAAGACACTGGGCTCAACATGTAAATCCCTGATCTGTAGCATGTGTAGGTCAAGACACTGGGCTCAACATGTAAATCCCTGATCTGTAGCATGTGTAGGTCAAGACACTGGGCTCAACATGTAAATCCCTGATCTGTAGCATGTGTAGGTCAAGACACTGGGCTCAACATGTAAATCCCTGATCTGTAGCATGTGTAGGTCAAGACACTGGGCTCAACATGTAAAGCCCTGATCTGTAGCATGTGTAGGTCAAGACACTGGGCTCAACATGTAAATCCCTGATCTGTAGCATGTGTAGGTCAAGACACTGGGCTCAACATGTAAATCCCTGATCTGTAGCATGTGTAGGTCAAGACACTGGGCTCAACATGTAAATCCCTGATCTGTAGCATGTGTAGGTCAAGACACTGGGCTCAACATGTAAATCCCTGATCTGTAGCATGTGTAGGTCAAGACACTGGGCTCAACATGTAAAGCCCTGATCTGTAGCATGTGTAGGTCAAGACACTGGGCTCAACATGTAAATCCCTGATCTGTAGCATGTGTAGGTCAAGACACTGGGCTCAACATGTAAAGCCCTGATCTGTAGCATGTGTTGGTCAAGACACTGGGCTCAACATGTAAATCCCTGATCTGTAGCATGTGTTGGTCAAGACACTGGGCTCAACATGTAAAGCCCTGATCTGTAGCATGTGTAGGTCAAGACACTGGGCTCAACATGTAAAGCCCTGATCTGTAGCATGTGTAGGTCAAGACACTGGGCTCAACATGTAAATCCCTGATCTGTAGCATGTGTAGGTCAAGACACTGGGCTCAACATGTAAAGCCCTGATCTGTAGCATGTGTTGGTCAAGACACTGGGCTCAACATGTAAATCCCTGATCTGTAGCATGTGTTGGTCAAGACACTGGGCTCAACATGTAAATCCCTGATCTGTAGCATGTGTTGGTCAAGACACTGGGCTCAACATGTAAAGCCCTGATCTGTAACATGTGTAGGTCAAGACACTGGGCTCAGTATAACAGGTTCAGGCTGTTAGTACAATCATACATACTGGCTCTCCAGATGCAGGTGGCAGAGGGGGGGTCTCCACAGTACACCCCCTCGTTCCACTTCCCAAACAGTCTGTGGATGACCTTCCCCTTGTGGTCTGTGATGGTGCCCTCCACCTCGTTAACACTTGAGTTCCAGTACTTGGCCTGTACACAGGGAGGAATGCAAAACATTGTTATTGAATATCAAGCCCTGGCCTAAATATTACTTAGAAAAAAATATACTATCTAGAACCTTAAAGGGTTCTTCGGCTGTCCCCATAGGAGAACCCTTTTTGGTTCCATGTAGAACCCTTTCCACAGAGGGTTTTTACATAGAACCCAAAAGGGTTCTACCTAGAACCAAAAAGGGTTCTACCTGGAACCCAAAAGGGTTCAACCTGGAACCCAAAAGGGTTCTACCTAGAACCAAAAAGGGTTCTACCTGGAACCCAAAAGGGTTCCACCTGGAACCCAAAAGGGTTCTACCTAGAACCAAAAAGGGTTCTACCTAGAACCAAAAAGGGTTCTCCTATGGGGAAAGCTGAAGAACCCTTTGAAACCCTTTTTCTAAGAGTGTATAGGGAATAGGGTTCTGATCTATGAGTCACTCTGGGTAAGAAGAGTCATACTAGATCTTTATTTTCATCTTCATATACCAGCCAGTAGATGGTAGTGTTGAGTTATCTATGTTCAAACGCAACATGCTGAACCAGTAGAGTACAGTAGTTTACAATGAGAACCACTGAGGAGATGAGGGGACAGGAGAAGAGAGGAGAGGAGAAAGGAGAGAGATGAGAGAGGAAAGAGGAGAGAGGGGAGAGATAAGAGGGGTGAGAGGAGAGATGAGAGGAGAGAGATGAGAGGAGAGAGAGGAGAGAGGAGAGATGAGAGGAGAGAGATGAGATAGGAAAGAGGGGAGAGGGGAAAGAGGAGTGGGGAGAGGAGAGGGGGTAGAGATGAGAGAGGAGAGGGGAGAGTGGAGAGGAGAGAGGAAAGAGGAGAGGACAGCATCGTAGAGGACAGGAGAGGACAGGAGAGAGGAGAGGACAGTAGAGGACAGGAGAGGACAGGAAAGAGGAGAGGGGTGAGAGGAGAGAGGAGAGGGGAGAGAGAAGAGGGGAGAGTGGAGAGGAGAGAGGAAAGAGGAGAGAGGAGAGAGGAGAGGAGAGGAGAGGAGAGGAGAGGAGAGGAGAGGAGAGGAGAGGAGAGGAAAGGAGAGGAAAGAGGACAGGACAGGAGAGGTTATATTGTATAATAAGCTCCTACATGTCTTGACCTGGCATCCTTCTACACTGCAGTAGACCTTTCAACTCTTCAGAGTGTGTGTGTGTGTGTGTGTGTAACACAGTTTTGACTAATTTAAGCTTTTAACAACCCTTTCACCAATCCGCATCACTTATAAAGAAGCATTTCCACTCAGCTTGTGTGGGAGCAAATATAACACATAGACAAATGCATAAGATGTATAGAATAGCTGAACACTAAAAACAGACTACATGAAGGGAAGGTGACACAGGTGCTAGGATAGCTGGACATACCAAGGCCAGAGGGATATACAAAGGAGGGGGTCAGTCAAATGACTAACTGATGACCAATAGACATAGTTCGCATATTTTTAGGAACATATTGAGCTAAGTGCAGAGCCAAAACATAGGGCTGTAAAATAGAGGAATGTATAGTATTTTTAGTATAGCTGGACACGCTAGAAACTGAGGAGACACAGTCTGCTGATCTTAGATAATACACAAACAAAAGAATGCATTTAGTTAAGTGCAGGAACAAAGCAAGGGTCTTGTCATCCTTATAATCTGATGGAAAGCAGGTATGGGCGTTATTGAGCTGAACAAGCAGGATGCACGGATTGGAATGTAAACTCATTTTGCATGTGGGATGGGCTCATATGCAATATGTGGATAAATACTGGAGCCCGGGCTCTGGAAAAGCGGTGTGTTCCACGGACCATCCCGGCTTGCTATACTCTTGTATTAAAAGCCGAATTGATTTCACAAGTTCTGTAATGCGTTTTATTTGATCCGATTCTCCACGACACTTGCAGCTTTCCAGTGTCCAGTTAGACTGGAGAGTGGCTGGATATCTCTCACTGAAAAGCAGCTTTATTACTGCCATGGCCAGGGGGGACTCACACACCCAGATACTGACTGCTCTAAATATCAGGTTAAACAGGTGGAATATCCCCTCCGGTTTATACACCCCCCCGTCTCTCACCTTGATGAAGGTGACCTTACACTGGCAGATATCAGTGCTGGTGTTCCTGATGGAGATCTCTCCGTAGTGTTCTATCCAGCGCTGCCCACTCAGGATGTTGTGGATGCAGGACGTGACCTTGTTCCACTCATAGTGGTCCCCAAACCTGCAGGACGGGGAGAGGGCGTGTCACAATAGGTTTGTGTTTCAGTGTGTGTGTGTGTGTGTGTGTGTGTGTGTGTGTGTGTGTGTGTGTGTGTGTGTGTGTGTGTGTGTGTGTGTGTGTGTGTGTGTGTGTGTGTGTGTGTGTGTGTGTGTGCGCATGAGATAAGACGCAGGTCACTGTATAAAACAACAAAGGAACCTTTAATATAATTAAATCAGTTTATCAGTCTATTATCAGTCTGTTATCAGTCTATTATCAGTCTGTTATCAGTCTGTTATTAGTTTGTTATCAGTCTATTATCAGTCTGTTATCAGTCTGTTATTAGTTTGTTATCAGTCTATTATCAGTCTGTTATCAGTCTGTTATTAGTTTGTTATCAGTCTATTATCAGTCTATTATCAGTCTATTATCAGTCTGTTATCAGTCTGTTATCAGTCTGTTATCAGTCTGTTATCAGTATATCAGTCTATTATGAGTCTGTTATCAGTCTATTATCAGTCTGTTATCAGTCTGTTATTAGTTTGTTATCAGTCTATTATCAGTCTGTTATCAGTCTGTTATTAGTTTGTTATCAGTCTATTATCAGTATATTAGTCTATTATCAGTCTGTTATCAGTCTGTTATTAGTTTGTTATCAGTCTATTATCAGTCTATTATCAGTCTATTATCAGTCTATTATCAGTCTGTTATCAGTCTATTATCAGTATATTAGTCTATTATCAGTCTGTTATCAGTCTATTATCAGTCTGTTATCAGTCTATTATCAGTCTGTTATCAGCCTACTATCAGTCTATTATCAGTATGTTATTAGTTTGTTATCCATCTATTATCAGTCTGTTATCCATCTATTATCAGTCTGTTATCAGTCTATTATCAGTCTGTTATCAGCCTACTATCAGTCTATTATCAGTATATCAGTCTATTATCAGTCTGTTATCAGTCTGTTATCAGTCTGTTATCAGTCTGTTATCAGTATATCAGTCTATTATCAGTATGTTATTAGTTTGTTATCCATCTATTATCAGTCTGTTATCCATCTATTATCAGTCTGTTATCAGTCTATTATCAGTCTGTTATCAGCCTACTATCAGTCTATTATCAGTATATCAGTCTATTATCAGTCTGTTATCAGTCTGTTATCAGTCTGTTATCAGTCTGTTATCAGTATATCAGTCTATTATCAGTCTGTTATCAGTCTGTTATCAGTCTACTATCAGTCTATTATCAGTCTGTTATCCGTCTATTATCAGTCTGTTATCAGTCTGTTATCAGTACATCAGTCTATTATCAGTCTGTTATCAGTCTACTATCAGTCTATTATTAGTCTGTTATCCGTCTATTATCAGTCTGTTATCAGTCTATCAGTCTTTATCAGTCCGTTATCAGTCGTATTACTATATTATCAGTCTATTATCTATTTGAGTGATATCTGGACATTGACAACAGGTTTGGGGGGTCTGGTTGAACCATGGATGTAGTGGCTAGTTGGTCAGTAAGGGGGGTCTGGTGGGACCATGGATGTAGTGGCTAGTTGGTCAGTAAGGGGGTCTGGTTGGACCATGGAGACAGTGGCTAGTTGGTCAGTAAGGGGGTCTGGTGGGACCATGGATGTAGTGGCTAGTTGGTCAGTAAGGGGGTCTGGTTGGACCATGGATGTAGTGGCTAGTTGGTCAGTAAGGGGGTCTGGTTGGACCATGGATGTAGTGGCTAGTTGGTCAGTAAGGGTGGTCTGGTTGGACCATGGAGACAGTGGCTAGTTGGTCAGTAAGGGGGTCTGGTTGGACCATGGATGTAGTGGCTAGTTGGTCAGTAAGGGGGTCTGGTGGGACCATGTATGTAGTGGCTAGTTGGTCAGTAAGGGGGTTCTGGTTGGACCATGGATGTAGTGGCTAGTTGGTCAGTAAGGGGGTCTGGTTGGACCATGGATGTAGTGGCTAGTTGGTCAGTAAGGGTGGTCTGGTTGCACTATGGATGTAGTGGCTAGTTGGTCAGTAAGGGGGGTCTGGTTGGACCATGGATGTAGTGGCTAGTTGGTCAGTAAGGGGGGTCTGGTTGGACCATGGATGTAGTGGCTAGTTGGTCAGTAAGGGTGGTCTGGTGGGACCATGTATGTAGTGGCTAGTTGGTCAGTAAGGGGGGTCTGGTTGGACCATGGATGTAGTGGCTAGTTGGTCAGTAAGGGTGGTCTGGTTGCACTATGGATGTAGTGGCTAGTTGGTCAGTAAGGGGGTCTGGTGGGACCATGGATGTAGTGGCTAGTTGGTCAGTAAGGGGGTCTGGTGGGACCATGTATGTAGTGGCTAGTTGGTCAGTAAGGGGGTCTGGTTGGACCATGGATGTAGTGGCTAGTTGGTCAGTAAGGGGGTCTGGTGGGACCATGGATGTAGTGGCTAGTTGGTCAGTAAGGGGGTCTGGTTGGACCATGGATGTAGTGGCTAGTTGGTCAGTAAGGGGGTCTGGTTGAACCATGGATGTAGTGGCTAGTTGGTCAGTAAGGGGGTCTGGTGGGACCATGGATGTAGTGGCTAGTTGGTCAGTAAAGGGGTCTGGTTGGACCATGGATGTAGTGGCTAGTTGGTCAGTAAGGGGGTCTGGTTGGACCATGGATGTAGTGGCTAGTTGGTCAGTAAGGGTGGTCTGGTTGGACCATGGAGACAGTGGCTAGTTGGTCAGTAAGGGGGTCTGGTTGGACCATGGATGTAGTGGCTAGTTGGTCAGTAAGGGGGTCTGGTGGGACCATGTATGTAGTGGCTAGTTGGTCAGTAAGGGGGTCTGGTTGGACCATGGATGTAGTGGCTAGTTGGTCAGTAAGGGGGTCTGGTGGGACCATGGATGTAGTGGCTAGTTGGTCAGTAAGGGTGGTCTGGTTGGACCATGGATGTAGTGGCTAGTTGGTCAGTAAGGGTGGTCTGGTTGCACTATGGATGTAGTGGCTAGTTGGTCAGTAAGGGGGGTCTGGTTGGACCATGGATGTAGTGGCTAGTTGGTCAGTAAGGGGGGTCTGGTTGGACCATGGATGTAGTGGCTAGTTGGTCAGTAAGGGTGGTCTGGTGGGACCATGTATGTAGTGGCTAGTTGGTCAGTAAGGGGGGTCTGGTTGCACTATGGATGTAGTGGCTAGTTGGTCAGTAAGGGGGTCTGGTGGGACCATGGATGTAGTGGCTAGTTGGTCAGTAAGGGGGGTCTGGTGGGACCATGTATGTAGTGGCTAGTTGGTCAGTAAGGGGGGTCTGGTTGGACCATGGATGTAGTGGCTAGTTGGTCAGTAAGGGTGGTCTGGTTGCACTATGGATGTAGTGGCTAGTTGGTCAGTAAGGGTGGTCTGGTTGGACCATGGATGTAGTGACTAGTTGGTCAGTAAGGGGGGTCTGGTAGAGTGAGATTGAGAGGGACCGTAAGGCACTCACCCTGGCAGCATCACATGGGTGGTGCCCACAGGAACTATTTCCATAGACTTCCCCCAGAACTTGTTTTTCCACCTCATGTCTAAAGACGTCACAGGAAAGACAACAGCAGGGTTAGTGCATCCAAGAGGAACAGCCTCCAGCTTTAGACTAATAGCTGGTATGGTTGGTTAGGGCCTCCAGCTTTAGACTAATAGCTGGTATGGTTGGTTAGGGCCTCCAGCTTTAGACTAATAGCTGGTATGGTTGGTTAGGGCCTCCAGCTTTAGACTAATAGCTGGTATGGTTGGTTAGGGCCTCCAGCTTTAGACTAATAGCTGGTATGGTTGGTTAGGGCCTCCAGCTTTAGACTAATAGCTGGTATGGTTGGTTAGGGCCTCCAGCTTTAGACTAATAGCTGGTATGGTTGGTTAGGGCCTCCAGCTTTAGACTAATAGCTGGTATGGTTGGTTAGGGCCTCCAGCTTTAGACTAATAGCTGGTATGGTTGGTTAGGGCCTCCAGCTTTAGACTAATAGCTGGTATGGTTGGTTAGTGCCTCCAGCTTTAGACTAATAGCTGGTATGGTTGGTTAGGGCCTCCAGCTTTAGACTAATAGCTGGTATGGTTGGTTAGGGCCTCCAGCTTTAGACTAATAGCTGGTATGGTTGGTTAGGGCCTCCAGCTTTAGACTAATAGCTGGTATGGTTGGTTAGGGCCTCCAGCTTTAGACTAATAGCTGGTTTGGTTGGTTAGTGACTCCAGCTTTAGACTAATAGCTGGTATGGTTGGTTAGGGCCTCCAGCTTTAGACTAATAGCTGGTATGGTTGGTTAGGGCCTCCAGCTTTAGACTAATAGCTGGTATGGTTGGTTAGGGCCTCCAGCTTTAGACTAATAGCTGGTATGGTTGGTTAGGGCCTCCAGCTTTAGACTAATAGCTGGTATGGTTGGTTAGGGCCTCCAGCTTTAGACTAATAGCTGGTATGGTTGGTTAGGGCCTCCAGCTTTAGACTAATAGCTGGTATGGTTGGTTAGTGCCTCCAGCTTTAGACTAATAGCTGGTATGGTTGGTTAGGGCCTCCAGCTTTAGACTAATAGCTGGTATGGTTGGTTAGGGCCTCCAGCTTTAGACTAATAGCTGGTATGGTTGGTTAGGGCCTCCAGCTTTAGACTAATAGCTGGTATGGTTGGTTAGGGCCTCCAGCTTTAGACTAATAGCTGGTTTGGTTGGTTAGTGCCTCCAGCTTTAGACTAATAGCTGGTATGGTTGGTTAGGGCCTCCAGCTTTAGACTAATAGCTGGTTTGGTTGGTTAGTGCCTCCAGCTTTAGACTAATAGCTAGTATGGTTGGTTAGGGCCTCCAGCTTTAGACTAATAGCTGGTATGGTTGGTTAGGGACTCCAGCTTTAGACTAATAGCTGGTATGGTTGGTTAGGGCCTCCAGCTTTAGACTAATAGCTGGTATGGTTGGTTAGGGACTCCAGCTTTAGACTAATAGCTGGTATGGTTGGTTAGGGACTCCAGCTTTAGACTAATAGCTGGTATGGTTGGTTAGGGACTCCAGCTTTAGACTAATAGCTGGTATGGTTGGTTAGGGACTCCAGCTTTAGACTAATAGCTGGTATGGTTGGTTAGGGCCTAAAGCTTTAGACTAGCTGTAATAGCTGGTATGGTTAAGACCAGTGATCCGCGTGGTCAGGAAAATCTCTTGCCCCTAGTTATAAACCCAGTGTCTGTTGTCAGGTGAAAGGGTGTGTATCAGGTGAAAGGGTGAGTATCAGGTGAAAGGGTGAGTATCAGGTGAAAGGGTGAGTATCAGGTGAAAGGGTGTGTATCAGGTGAAAGGGTGAGTATCAGGTGAAAGGGTGAATATCAGGTGAAAGGGTGAGTATCAGGTAAAAGTGAGTATCAGGTGAAAGGGTGAGTATCAGGTGAAAGGGTGAATATCAGGTGAAAGGGTGAATATCAGGTGAAAGGGTAATAGTTTGTAGAGGACCATGGTGTTGACTTACCTTGCCAGAATATGTAGTTTTTAGAGTCAGCGTGGCATGCTGATATAGGTGGGTGATGGCTGACCTGAGAACAGAGATAAAGAATGGCAGGCTTGTACTTGATGGATCAAACCCTATGAATTATTCAGATGTGGGACAAATACTTCCAGGTCATATTTAGGACATGTGGGTCTGTGTACAGTACCTGTTCTGCTACAAATCGGAGGCCCTTGTCGGGGCGGTCACACTCATAGGTCTCCCCAGGACCGGGTTGAAGGGCTTCCCTCCCGCTCGGTGGTAGCTGGACGCGTACCCCGACACTGCAAACGTGGCTATGTACACCTACAGACAGTTGACAGCACCGGTCAGTTCATTACTCTTCTGTTCAAGTATCAGTCATCAGCACATTCTAATGGCCATCATCAGTAACACTTGAGCAGGATAACAGACAGACAGACAGACAGACAGACAGACAGACAGACAGACAGACAGACAGACAGACAGACAGACAGACAGACAGACAGACAGACAGACAGACAGACAGACAGACAGACAGACAGACAGACAGACAGACAGACAGACAGACAGACAGACAGACAGACAGACAGACAGACAGACAGACAGACAGACAGACAGACAGACAGACAGACAGACAGACAGACAGACAGACAGACAGTAGTTAGTCAAAACACAGATCAACCCAAGAATGACATCATGACAGTTTTTATGGACGGCAGAAAGTGCAAAGTGGAACCATAGAGTTGGATAGAGGACTTGGCCCAAAGCCTGTTTCAGCCCTCAATGGCGCTGTCTGTGCTATCTCCATTCTCCAAAGACGACCCGAGCCGGATATTAGCCCTCTGGTACATCTCTATGAGATAAGAGGTCGTCCCACCATAATTACCCCTGGGGGTCCGCAGGAGAACTGTTTGTAGTGAGTTTGTGTCCAATGGACCATTCAATAACCCTTCATTCTAACATCTGATCATTGCTGGTGAAATTCCCATTCAATTTCCCACATATATAGATATAATTGGGCTCCCGAGTGGCGCAGCATCTCAGTTCTAGTGCTGTCACTACAGACCCTGGTTCAATTCCAGGCTGTATCACAACTGGCCGTGATTGGGAGACCCATAGGGCGGTGCACAATTGGCCCAGTGTCGTCCGGGGTAGGGTTTGGTCATTGTAAATGAGAATTTGTTCTTAACTGACTTTTCTAGTTAAATTAATAAAACGTAAATCATTTCCTCTCCATTTGAGTAGAATGGGCCTGATGACCTCAGTAATGTGAAACTGAATGGGAGAGGCTGTGTCCAAATGGAACTCTATTTAGTGCACTACTTTTAATCACGGCCCATAGGGAATAGGGTGTCATTTGAGAGGAAGCCAGAATGGCTGGCTGACTGAGTGGATGCTGTCTGGATCTGGATGTCTCCTCTGATAGGCCACACTGGGCCACACTGGGAAAAAGCACTCATCATCATCATCACCATCTCCTCCACTCCACAAAGACCCTGATGGGACATCTGTCTTCATCTGCCTGCTGCCTCTCCTCTTCAACGCAGACTACAGCCGTCTTCAGCTGACTCACCTCTTCAACACAGATTAGAGCTGTCTTCAGCTGCCTCTCCTCTTCAACACAGATTAGAGCTGTCTTCAGCTGACTCACCTCTTCAACACAGATTAGAGCTGTCTTCAGCTGCCTCTCCTCTTCAACACAGATTAGAGCTGTCTTCAGTTGCCTCTCCTCTTCAACACAGATTACAGCTGTCTTCATCTGCCTACTACTGTTTATTTTCAACACAGATTAGAGCTGTCTTCAGATGCCTCTCCTCTTCAACACAGACTACAGCTGTCTTCAGATGACTCACCTCTTCAACACAGATTAGAGCTATCTTCAGCTGCCTCTCCTCTTCAACACAGATTAGAGCTGTCTTCAGCTGCCTCTCCTCTTCAACACAGATTAGAGCTGTCTTCAGCTGCCTCTCCTCTTCAACACAGACTACAGCTGTCTTCAGCTGCCTCTCCTCTTCAACACAGATTAGAGCTGTCTTCAGCTGCCTCTCCTCTTCAACACAGATTAGAGCTGTCTTCAGCTGCCTCTCCTCTTCAACACAGATTAGAGCTGTCTTCAGTTGCCTCTCCTCTTCAACACAGATTACAGCTGTCTTCATCTGCCTACTACTGTTTATTTTCAACACAGATTAGAGCTGTCTTCAGATGCCTCTCCTCTTCAACACAGACTACAGCTGTCTTCAGATGACTCACCTCTTCAACACAGATTAGAGCTGTCTTCAGCTGCCTCTCCTCTTCAACACAGATTAGAGCTGTCTTCAGCTGCCTCTCCTCTTCAACACAGATTAGAGCTGTCTTCAGCTGCCTCTCCTCTTCAACACAGACTACAGCTGTCTTCAGCTGCCTCTCCTCTTCAACACAGATTAGAGCTGTCTTCAGCTGCCTCTCCTCTTCAACACAGATTAGAGCTGTCTTCAGCTGCCTCTCCTCTTCAACACAGATTAGAGCTGTCTTCAGCTGCCTCTCCTCTTCAACACAGATTACAGCTGTCTTCATCTGCCTACTACTGTTTATTTTCAACACAGATTAGAGCTGTCTTCAGCTGCCTGCTACTTCTCCTCTTTAACACAGATTATAGTTGCAAAATTCCCAGGTTTTTCAGAAATCTTCAACAACTGTGTGATGTCATCTACCATATGAGTATATGTACTGAGCTGTACCAAGGAGGTGCATCCCTGAAGAGTCCCAGGGCTCCATCCTTGGTCCTTATCATTCAGCCTCTACATCAACAACCTTTCTTCAATGTGAAAGGGAGTGGACACCCACATGTATATATAATATAATAATATATGCCATTTAGCAGACGCTTTTATCCAAAGCGACTTACAGTCATGTGTGCATACTCTACGTATGGGTGGTCACGGGAATCGAACCCACTACCCTGGCGTTACAAGCGCCATGCTCTACCAACTGAGCTACAGAAGGACATGTATGCTGATGATACTGTCCTTTACACCTGTGGTAATCTCAGAAACCCGAGAACTAAAACCATGTGTAATTGCGTCAGTTGTGTTAAATCAGTGTTTCCCAAACTAAGTCCTGGGGACACCAAGAAGCGTACATTTAGTCATTACCCTTGCACTATAGTGCTGATTCAAATAATCAAAGCTTGATGATGAGTTGGTTGTTTGAATCTGCTGTGTAGCGCCTGGGGAAAAAACTAAATGTGCACACAGGGGGGGCCAAGGAGGACTGGGTTTGGGAGCAGCTTGTAATTAAACTAACACAAGTACTGTACCTCTGTCTGTAACTAATGCTTAGCTATTGATTAATGTAGCATTACTGTACCTCTGTCTGTAACTAATGGTTAGCTATTGATTAATGTAGCACTACTGTACGTCTGTCTGTAACTAATGGTTAGCTATTGATTAATGTAGCACTACTGTACCTCTGTCTGTAACTAATGGTTAGCTATTGATTAATGTAGCATTACTGTACCTCTGTCTGTAACTAATGGTTAGCTATTGATTAATGTAGCACTACTGTACGTCTGTCTGTAACTAATGGTTAGCTATTGATTAATGTAGCATTACTGTACCTCTGTCTGTAACTAATGCCTAGCTATTGATTGATGTAGCATTACTGTACCTCTGTCTGCAACTAATGGTTAGCTATTGATTAATGTAGCATTACTGTACCTCTGTCTGTAACTAATGGTTAGCTATTGATTCATGTAGCATTACTGTACCTCTGTCTGTAACTAATGCCTAGCTATTGATTGATGTAGCATTACTGTACCTCTGTCTGTAACTAATGGTTAGCTATTGATTAATGTAGCATTACTGTACCTCTGTCTGTAACTAATGGTTAGCTATTGATTAATGTAGCATTACTGTACCTCTGTCTGTAACTAATGCCTAGCTATTGATTGATGTAGCATTACTGTATCTCTGTCTGTAACTAATGGTTAGCTATTGATTAATGTATCATTACTGTACCTCTGTCTGTAACTAATGCCTAGCTATTGATTGATGTTTGGCTCTGCCTGCTGATAATGCAGTGAGAGGAGGAAGAGAACACATAATCATAGCGATGATCCATGAGGTGAACTAGAGAAATGGGCTGAGGTGTCAATAAATACATGCTGCATCCCAAATAGCACCCTATTCCCAAGTGCACTACTTTTGACCAGAGGCTTAATGGGTATAGGGAGCCATTTGGAACGCAGCCTGTATTTACTGACACCTCTGCCCTTTTCTCTAGTTCACCTCATGTATCATCGCTATGACGCCCACTTCTCTGACAAACTGACAAACTCCACTCAACTTCTATTGGTCAGGAGTCTGGAAGCTGTGGGTCTAGTTCTGGTCCTTCACACTGAGCTACTGCAGCCGGTAACCCACATTCATCATTTCAAATGGAACAAACGCTCTGCAGGAAATATATTCCACACAGATTTATTACCGCAGTGAGGTCCCATGTCTTCAAAGGCTTTCATCAAATGTCTCTCGCTTTAGGGAAACTGGTCAGTGAATACAAAGTGCCATCAAATCAGCGAAGTGCTGATCCTAAATCCTCAATCCATTTAGTAGTCATATACAATTGCTGACAAACAATAATATGCACAAAAGCAGAAAACCAAACAGATCATTTGTACCAAGTCATTTAAAACAGAGCGAGCCGAGGCACACTACTGGCTACAGCCGAAGTGTCCAATCAGGATCTAGTCAGTGGGAATGAAATGTCATTTCTCATCAAATGTCCATAGGACATTACAGCACTACCGTGAAGAGTGTGTATAATTCAGAAGGGGTCTTGTGTGCTCAGATGTGTGAATCTGTTCGGTGTGTGTATGTGTGCGGGTCCCATTGTGAAAGTGGTACTATGTCAGTGTGTGTGTATTTAGAGCATATTCTCTCTCCATACCCTCAAAGGAGTCCAGTGTGTGTGTATGTGTGTGTGTGTGTGTGTGTGTGTGTGTGTGTGTGTGTGTGTGTGTGTACACATCCCCTCTCACCATGCGTTCAAAGGGGTCCTGTGTGTGTGTGTGTGTGTGTGTGTGTGTGTGTGTGTGTACACATCCCCTCTCACCATGCGTTCAAAGGGGTCCTGTGTGTGTGTGTGTGTGTGTGTGTGTGTGTGTGTGTGTGTGTGTGTGTGTGTGTGTGTGTGTGTGTACACATCCCCTCTCACCATGCGTTCAAAGGGGTCCTGTCCTGTGTGTGTGTGTGTGTGTGTGTGTGTGTGTGTGTGTGTGTGTGTGTGTGTGTGTGTGTGTGTGTGTGTGTGTGTGTGTGTGTGTGTGTGTGTGTGTGTGTGTGTGTGTGCGTGTGTGTGTGTGTGTGTGTGTGTACACATCCCCTCTCACCATGCGTTCAAAGGGGTCCTGTGTGTGTGTGTGTGTGTGTGTGTGTGTGTGTGTGTGTGTGTGTGTGTGTGTGTGTGTGTGTGTGTGTGTGTGTGTGTGTGTACACATCCCCTCTCACCATGCGTTCAAAGGGGTCCTGTGTGTGTGTGTGTGTGTGTGTGTGTGTGTGTGTGTGTGTGTGTGTGTGTGTGTGTGTGTGTGTGTGTGTGTGTGTGTGTGTGTGTGTGTGTGTGTGTGTGTGTGTGTACACATCCCCTCTCACCATGCGTTCAAAGGGGTCCTGTGTGTGTGTGTGTGTGTGTGTGTGTGTGTGTGTGTGTGTGTGTGTGTGTGTGTGTGTGTGTGTGTGTGTGTGTGTGTGTGTGTGTGTGTGTGTGTGTGTGTGTGTGTACACATCCCCTCTCACCATGCGTTCAAAGGGGTCCTGTGTGTGTGTGTGTGTGTGTGTGTGTGTGTGTGTGTGTGTGTGTGTGTGTGTGTGTGTGTGTGTGTGTGTGTGTGTGTGTGTGTGTGTGTACACATCCCCTCTCACCATGCGTTCAAAGGGGTCCTGTGTGTGTGTGTGTGTGTGTGTGTGTGTGTGTGTGTGTGTGTGTGTGTGTGTACACATCCCCTCTCACCATGCGTTCAAAGGGGTCCTGTGTGTTAGCAGCTCTGTCCAGCAGCTCGCTGTACTCCAGCTCCTCACACAGTCTCTGCAGGGTGTTGAGGGGCTCGTTCAGCTGAACAGGCATAGCCACCTGAATAATCATAAGAACACATTTACACAGCAATCACAAAGACACATTTGGTCACCTTCATAAGAAAACAAATGTAGTAATTGTGTAATAATGTCACGTAAACCAAATAGAATAATGTAAGTAAAATAATAAGACATTTAGTAATGTTTAGAGCTCTACGTAAGCAGAGACAAATCACAAACACAACAAAAAACCAACACAATAGACAGAAATAAACCAACACAGGAGACAGAAATAAACCAACACAGTAGACAGAAATAAACCAACACAATAGACAGAAATAAACCAACACAGTAGACAGAAATAAACCAACACAATAGACAGAAATAAACCAACACAATAGACAGAAATAAACCAACACAATAGACAGAAATAAACCAACACAATAGACAGAAATAAACCAACACATTAGACAGAAATACACCAACACAATAGACAGAAATAAACCAACACAATAGACAGAAATAAACCAACACAATAGACAGAAATAAACCAACACAATAGACAGAAATAAACCAACACAATAGACAGAAATAAACCAACACAGGAGACAGAAATAAACCAACACAGTAGACAGAAATAAACCAACACAATAGACAGAAATAAACCAACACAATAGACAGAAATAAACCAACACAATAGACAGAAATAAACCAACACAATAGACAGAAATAAACCAACACAGTAGACAGAAATAAACCAACACAATAGACAAATAAACCAACACAGTAGACAGAAATAAACCAACACAATAGACAGAAATAAACCAACACAATAGACAGAAATAAACCAACACAATAGACAGAAATAAACCAACACATTAGACAGAAATACACCAACACAGGAGACAGAAATAAACCAACACAGGAGACAGAAATAAACCAACACAATAGACAGAAATAAACCAACACAGGAGACAGAAATAAACCAACACAATAGACAGAAATAAACCAACACAGGAGACAGAAATAAACCAACACATTAGACAGAAATAAACCAACACAGTAGACAGAAATAAACCAACACAATAGACAGAAATAAACCAACACAATAGACAGAAATAAACCAACACAGTAGACAGAAATAAACCAACACAGGAGACAGAAATAAACCAACACAGTAGACAGAAATAAACCAACACAATAGACAGAAATAAACCAACACAATAGACAGAAATAAACCAACACAATAGACAGAAATAAACCAACACAATAGACAGAAATAAACCAACACAATAGACAGAAATAAACCAACACATTAGACAGAAATACACCAACACAATAGACAGAAATAAACCAACACAATAGACAGAAATAAACCAACACAATAGACAGAAATAAACCAACACAATAGACAGAAATAAACCAACACAGGAGACAGAAATAAACCAACACAGTAGACAGAAATAAACCAACACAATAGACAGAAATAAACCAACACAATAGACAGAAATACAGCTATAAGTCCATTGATACCTTGGAGAGGTCTTTCCCTATGTTGTTCTTAAGGATGTTCCATAGACTGATGTTACTGGTGTTAGGGCTGGCCGACGGGAGGCACGACCTGCGTCTTCTCAGAAGGGCCCCGTTCTCTTCACAGCCTGGAGGGTGGAGGGTTATGATCAGGATATTAGTGGTCATAACTACTGTATGTCAATACGTAACCAGGAAAACACGTCCCAAATTGCACCCTATCGTACTAGTGTTGAACAGAGCTATGAGCCCCGGTCAACAGGAGTGCATTATACTGGGAATAGGGCGCCACTTGAAACACACATGGTAAAGTGTCCCTTTACCCGAGTTAGGTCTCTCCGTCTCGTTGCTGAAGTTGTCCATGGAGATGTTGTCGCTGACGTTGTCACTGATGTATGAGTCATCATCAGAGGCCTGCAGGATAAAGAATAAATCCCAGATTATCATTGGTGGTCAAATATACCTTTTTGACAGCGCCCACCTGAGAGATGCGAGAACCAGGAAACAGGAAGCTGTCAGGTCCCTTTCAACATCCTGTCACAACATATGGGAACATCCTAAATGGTGCCCCATTCCCCATGGGTCCTGGTCAAAACGGTGCCCTAAATAGGGAATAGGATGCCATTTGGGATGCATTCAGTGGGTTTGAGAACGGAGGGGGAGGGAGACGGTCGGTCCCAGAGAAGACACTGACTACACCTCAGCTCCTCTCCTCTCTGCAGTAAGGGTATGTTATTTTTAGATGGGGGTAATTCACTTTCACACAGGAACAGAAAACATAGTGAACATGTCCTGTAGCTCAGAGCTCTGACTGGAGGTGCCTCATTAAGTCTGAAGCCAGAAGTGGGTCCAGACAAAATATCCTCCAGTTCTCTGTCTGTTACTCCTCTCTTCACCTCTTCCCTCCTCATCCCCCTCTCTCCTCTTTTTCATCCTCTCTCTCTCCTCCTCATCCCCCTCCCTCTTCTCTTTCTCCTCCTCCCTCTTCATCCCCCTCCTCTTTTTCATCCTCTCTCTCTCCTCCTCATCCCCCTCCCTCCTCTCTTTCTCCTCCTCCCTCCTCATCCCCCTCTCTCCTCTTTTTCATCCTCTCTCTCTCTCCTCCTCATCCCCCTCCCTCCTCTCTTTCTCCTCCTCCCTCTTCATCCCCCTCCCTTCTCTCTTTCCTCCTCTCTCCTCATCCCCCTCCCTCCTCTCTCTCACCTCTTCCCTCCTCATCCCCCTCCCTCCTCTCTCTCTCCTCCTCCCCCTCCTCATCTCCCTCCTTCCTCTCTCTCCTCATCCCCCTCGCTCCTCAATACCCTCCCTCCTCATTCCCCTCCCTCCTCATTCCCCTCCCTCCTCATTCCCCTCCCTCCTCATCCCCCTCCTCCTCTATCCTCATCTTCCTCCCTCCTCCTCTATCCTCATCTTCCTCCCTCTCCTCCTCCTCCTCCCTCCTCATCTTCCTCATCCCCCTCCCTCCTCATTCCCCTCCCTCCTCATCCCCCTCCCTCCTCTATCCTCATCCTCCCTCTCCTCCTCATAGCCCCTCCCACCACGTAGCCTCCCCTTGCTCCTCTTCTTCCTTCTCCTCCCCCCCTCCCTCCCTCCCTCCCTCCCTGTCCTCCTATCCCTCCACCCCTCCTTCCTCCTCCCGCTCCCTCCTCCTCTCCTCCTCCAGTATTGACTGGTTTCAACAGCAGGGAGAGAGAGCAGCGAGGTCAGACACTGACCTCGTTTTCTGAGGAGCTGGCAGACAGTAGAACCTCCTGAGCATCGAAGAACTCTGATAGAGACTCTGTGATGGATGCTCTGCTCTCATTGGACGCCTGGTGAACTAGGGGGTGGGATCCATCGGTGGAGTCTTGCTTCTAATAAGAGGAGAACATAATGTCAGTTAGGTTTAGGCTTAGATTAATTAATTTAGGTTTAGGCTCAGATTAATTCAGATAGGTTTAGGCTTAGATTAATTTGAACTCATTCTCCTGTTACTGTCTGAAACAATCAACCATGATTAAACATGTACATTTCCAAAGAAGTGTGTGAATTGAACACACTGTGTGAATTGAACACACTGTGTGAATTGAACACACATACAGGTTGTGTCTCAAATGTACCTTATTCCTGTTATAGGGCAGTACTGTTGACCAGGGCCCAGAGGGGGACCCAGACAGTACTGTTGACCAGGACCCAGACAGTACTGTTGACCAGGGCCCAGAGGGGGACCCAGACAGTACTGTTGACCAGGACCCAGACAGTACTGTTGACCAGGGCCCAGAGGGGGACCCAGACAGTACTGTTGACCAGGACCCAGACAGTACTGTTGACCAGGGCCCAGAGGGGGACCCAGACAGTACTGTTGACCCGGACCCAGAGGGGGACCCAGACAGTGCATTAGGCCTAATGTGTGTGTGTGTGGGCATGTGAGTGTGTGTGAGTATTGGAAGCATCCAGGGATGTGATCAACAGGATCAAGCTGTACCCTATCATCAGATCTGATTCAATAAACACAACAGTGAGCTCCGGAGGGTACCAATGGACTCTGATTCCCTGTTTGTGTGTGTGTGTGTGTGTGTGTGTGTGTGTGTGTGTGTGTGTGTGTGTGTGTGTGTGTGTGTGTGTGTGTGTGTGTGTGTGTGTGTGTGTGTGTGTGTGTGTGTGTGTGTGTGTGTGTGTGTGTGTGTGTGTGTGTGTGTGTGTGTGTGTGTGTGAGCTCTTAAGGATAACAACTGACTCTGAACAGAAGGAGAGGTGTTTACAACTAACAATCCCTTCAGTCTAATCAGTTGTTGTCTCAACACTCAGCTTGATAAGTAGGAGTTGGAGCTGTCAACACTAAGCATCCATATTGTAACAGTTAGGAGTAGAAAACACTGCTGAACCTGTTACTCTGTAACAACTAAGGAGATGTTGTGATGATAACCGCTCATCATTACAGAGGGGCTGAACAAGCAGTGAGTGGGACAACACCTGTTGTATTGGGACTAAGGCCAGCAGATGCTTTCTAATCATATAGCCTGTTCTCACTGGATAATAATGATGATGATCACGGTTGGAAAAGTCTGTTAAGTTTCTAGGTTTTTCCAGAAATCACCGTTTAGATTCCTAGAATTGGGAGGGAATATGCATAAAATCCAGAATCCTCTATAATCCAGAATCCTCTGGAATCCAGAATCCTCTAGAATGCAGAATCCTCTGACACGTTAGCGGAATTTTGTAAACCTGATGATGCTGATGTGGGAGGGAGGGTGTGTCATCATGCACGTCATCATGCACGTCCCACACCCACCTGTAGGGGACCAGAGAGGTTTATGAGCCCAGTGGAGGGTTCTGGGACGCAGCTGGACTCAGCGTGAATGTTGCTCAGCCGCTCTCTCAGTTCAGAGTTCTGGGCTATAGCCTGGATGGGACAACAAAGAACCAGTGTTCTGTTTCAGCACACAGCCACACACACACACACACACAATGCTGGGACGTATTCATTAGTGCACACCGTAGCAAAACCTTTTGCAGCAGAAAAATGAAAAACGAGTGTTTCTTATTGGACACATCCTCTGTGTTGCAGTCTGTTATGTTCTGTTTGGTGCATAGTGAATATGCCCCTGGGACACCAAAACACCACTTATCTCTACTGATTGGTATGATTCATACTTTTTTATTTTCCTAATCAAACATTTTCTATCAAACATTTTCCGCAATACTGTTTCTACCAATTCAAAAACATAAATATATGTGATTCTACACAAATACAGCCAACCACTTATAGATTGTGTCAATGGATTCATCATGTACTGAAAACAGGTGCTGTATGAACACAGCTGTGGGGAAGATGTGATGAGGTGCCTAGAAATGTCTCCCCAATAAGCTCTGAGAAGACCCAAACAAGATGAGACCTGCCTCATCAGTAGTAGGAGTGGTTAAGAACAGAGGTGTCTTTCAAGAGTGACTTAGAGAGGCAAGACATCGAACAACATACAATGTCACTTCCTTCCAGACACTGATATGCCATTAGGGCTGGAGGTTATGGATGAAGAGCGTCATGAATAAATGAAATAACCGTCATAACCGTAAAAAGAATAAGGAACGAACAGCTGACTGAAGACGGGATGACCAGGCACTATTGTGGTTGAGTCCGTTTCTGCGATAACTTGATGTAACTTGTTGCTCCTTGCTGAAACAAGCAAAGTCTTCGGTTGCCGAGACAACACCTCCCTCCCTGCAGCATCAGCACACATAGAAATAGAATGAATAGAATGGGCTTGGAACCTCTAACCCTCTAAGCCCCGCCCCCCTTGTTTACTGTTGAAACCTCGGACAACATTTTCCCGGCAAGACCAATTCCCCATTCAACCACTGGTGAAATCCCCTCACAACGATCTCAAAATGTGTTTCTAATACACAATGAAATGAAACATACACTAACCTTTGCTTATCAGGAAACTCTTGGGTTTGTTGTGGTGGGACTGTCACTACGATTGCTTCACGGAAACGCGGTACGATTATATTTGTAGTGTAGCTAGCCACTGAATGTAGGGAAGTCAAATGTTCAGGCTGCTGCACAGTCACTATGGAAACTAGTCTAGAGCGCATGGTTGACTTGTGTTTAGTAACATTTTAAAACTCTCTCCATGGTTAAAGATAGTGAGAAACATACAGTGCCTTGCGAAAGTATTCGGCCCCCTTGAACTTTGTGACCTTTTGCCACATTTCAGGCTTCAAACATAAAGATATAAAACTGTATTTTTTTGTGAAGAATCAACAACAAGTGGGACACAATCATGAAGTGGAACGACATTTATTGGATATTTCAAACCTTTTTAACAAATCAAAAACTGAAAAAGTGGGCGTGCAAAATTATCCGCTTCCCATTCCTTCTCGACCATGGTCTCACATCGCCTTAGACTTTATTACCGGTCTGCCTTCGTCAGCTGGGAAGACTGTTATTCTAACGGTTGTCGATAGGTTTTCTAAGGCGGCTCATTTTATTCCCCTCGCTAAGCTTCCTTCCGCTAAAGAGACGGCACAAATCATCATTGAGAATGTGTTCAGAATTCATGGCCTTCCGTTAGACGCCGTTTCGGACAGAGGTCCGCAATTCACGTCTCAGTTTTGGAGGGAGTTTTGTCGTTTGATTGGGGCTTCCGTCAGTCTCTCTTCCGGTTTTCATCCCCAGTCTAACGGTCAAGCAGAACGGGCCAATCAGACTATTGGTCGCATCTTACGCAGTCTTTCTTTTCGAAACCCTGCGTCTTGGGCAGAACAGCTCCCCTGGGCAGAATACGCTCACAACTCGCTTCCTTCGTCTGCGACCGGGCTATCTCCTTTTCAGAGTAGCCTTGGGTACCAGCCCCCTCTGTTCTCGTCCCAGCTCGCCGAGTCCAGCGTTCCCTCCGCTCAGGCTTTTGTCCAACGTTGTGAGCGCACCTGGAGGAGGGTCAGGTCTGCACTTTGCCGTTATAGGGCGCAGACTGTGAGAGCCGCCAATAAGCGTAGGACTAAGAGTCCTAGGTATTGTCGCGGTCAGAGAGTATGGCTTTCCACTCGTAACCTTCCCCTTACGACAGCTTCTCGCAAGTTGACCCCGCGGTTCATTGGTCCGTTCCGTATTTCTCAGGTCGTTAATCCTGTCGCAGTGCGACTTCTTCTTCCGCGACATCTTCGTCGCGTCCACCCAGTCTTCCATGTCTCCTGTGTCAAGCCTTTTCTTCGCGCCTCCGTTCGTCCCCCCCCCCCCCCGTCCTTGTCGAGGGCGCACCTATCTACAGGGTCCGGAAGATTATGGACATGCGTTCTCGGGGACGTGGTCACCAGTACTTAGTGGATTGGGAGGGGTACGGTCCTGAGGAGAGGAGTTGGGTTCCATCTCGGGACGTGCTGGACCGTTCGTTGATCGATGATTTCCTCCGTTGCCGCCAGGGTTCCTCCTCGAGTGCGCCAGGAGGCGCTCGGTGAGTTGGGGGGGTACTGTCATGTATTGTCATATATTGTCATGTCTTGTCCCTGTGCTTTCTCTTCTATTCGTTTCCCCCTGCTGGTCTTATTAGGTTTCTTTCCCTCTCTCTATCCCTCTCTCTCTCTATCGTTCCGTTCCTGCTCCCAGCTGTTCCTCATTTTCCTAACGACCTCGTTTTCTCTTTCACACCTGTCCCCTATTTTGCCCTCTGATTAAGTCTCTATTTCTCTCTCTGTTTCTGCTTCTGTCCTTGTCGGATCCTTGTTTGCTGTGCTGTGTTCTTGTTCCGTCCTGTCGTGTTTTTGCCTTCATCAGATGCTGCGTGTGAGCAGGTGTCTCTGTCAGCTACGGCCATGCGCCTACCTGAAGGGACCTGCAGTCTGTGGCCGCTTATCCTGTTATTCCCCTCTACAAACTAGAGGATTTCTGTTATCCCCGTTTGGACATTTCCTGTTAAGGATTCTGGATTTGTTATTTTCTGTTTGGACTTGAATAAACTCTGTTTCTGTTAAGTCGCTTTTGGGTCCTCACTCACCTGCATAACAAGTTCTCTGAGTCTCAGTATAAATAACTCTAGTGTTTTCTTACTACCTGGTAGTTCTCTGAGTCTCAGTATAAATAACTCTAGTGTTTTCTTACTTCCTGGTAGTCCTCTGAGTCTCAGTATAAATAACTCTAGTGTTTTCTTACTTCCTGGTAGTTCTCTGAGTCTCAGTATAAATAACTCTAGTGTTTTCTTACTACCTGTGTTTCTTACTTCCTGGTAGTAGTTCTCTGAGTCTCAGTATAAAGAGGGGAAAGAGGGGGGAGGCTGTAAAAGGGGGTGGGGAGAGGGGGAAGGCTGTAAAAGAGGGGGGGGCTGTAAAGAGTGGGGAAGGCTGTAAAAGAGGGGGAAATAGGGGGAGGCTGTAAAAGAGGGGGGAAAGAGGGGGGCTGTAAAAGAGGGGGGCTGTAGAGGGGGGGCTTTCGGGCTGTAAAAGAGGGGGGCTGTAAAAGAGGGAGGGAAAGAGGAAGGCCCTGACTACAGGACTGAATGTGAGACTGTGTGTCACACAGGTGGGTACACAGAGCCAGTAACAGGCTTGTCAGCAGACACTGGTGTGGGAGGACAGGCTACCAGGGTACAATAGCAAGTCAAAAGGAGTGTGGGAGGGGATCTTACCGAGGACAGAGCGTTCTTCAGACCCATAATCCCTGGAGAGGTAGGGGGGCATGTGTCTTGGTGGTCCAGCACCTGTTTTAACTTCTCCTTCTCAGAGGTGAGAGCGCTCAGGGCTGACTTCATGGTGGCATACACTGAGAGAGAGAGAGAGAGAGAGAGAGAGAGAGAGAGAGAGAGAGAGAGAGAGAGAGAGAGAGAGAGAGAGAGAGAGAGAGAGAGAGAGAGAGAGAGAGAGAGAGAGAGAGAGAGAGAGAAAGCAAAAGCGAAAGAGACAGAGAGAGAGAGAGATTGAGAGAGAGAGCGAGAGAGAGAGCGAGAGAGAGAGAGAGAGAGAGAGAGAGAGAGAGAGAGAGAGAGAGAGAGGGAGAGAGCGAGAGAGAGAGTGAGTGAGTGGGGGCAGAGAGAGAGAAAGCAAAAGTGAAAGAGACAGAGAGAGAGAGCGAGAGAGAGAGAGAGACAGAGAGAGAGACAGAGAGAGAGAGAGAGAGAGAGAGAGAGAGAGAGAGAGAGAGAGAGAGAGAGAGAGAGACAGATAGAGAGAGAGAGAGAGAGAGAGAGAGAGACAGATAATGACTCCTTTAACAACAATTAGCTAGGTTTCAATAATTCAGTGTAAGGCCTCAGAGGATGTCTCCTCCATTAATAAGCATCTGATTGAGATCTTTTACCCCCTGAGTCTCAATCAGAGGTTATCACTGCCCTCCTGTCATTCACATCAACACTCTCTATCAGTTGTGTTATGGCACAGATTGCACACTATGATGACACCACTGACAGCCTGCTGTAATAACGGTTAATGGAATGCTTCAGAGTCAATCAGCACTTCTCTGCCTCATCTCTGCTCAATGGGCTATTTTCATATTAGCATTTTTAGACAATGTTACTATGTTAATATGTAATTCAGGGAGATGAGTCGACAGCGTCCATTTCCTATTTTAACCCAATTTAAATTGTCAACCTGACGATCTCTGAAGAATTACGTACACGACATGGCCAAAAGTATGTGGACACCTGCTCGTCGAAACACCTCATGTTTCTGGGAAGGCTTTCCACTAGATCTTGGAACATTGCTGCGGGGACATGCTTCCATTCAGCCACAAGTGTATGTGGGTGTCCACATACTTTATATAATGTTATTACACAAAATGCGAGTGGCGGCATTCTAAATCAAAAACAAAGTGTCTCCTATTAAGATCTATTGGGTGTCTGTGACAGAGGACTTGTACATTCTCATGTCTGTTATGTCTCTGTGTTGTTGGGTTCAGGAAGACTAGCTGTCATCATGTCTGTTATGTCTCTGTGTTGTTGGGGTCATGACCCCAGGAAGACTAGCTGTCATCATGTCTGTTATGTCTCTGTGTTGTTGGTTTCAGGAAGACTAGCTGTCATCATGTCTGTTATGTCTCTGTGTTGTTGGGTTCATGACCCCAGGAAGACTAGCTGTCATCATGTCTGTTATGTCTCTGTGTTGTTGGGTTCATGACCCCAGGAAGACTAGCTGTCATCATGTCTGTTATGTCTCTGTGTTGTTGGGTTCATGACCCCAGGAAGACTAGCTGTCATCATGTCTGTTATGTCTCTGTGTTGTTGGGGTCATGACCCCAGGAAGACTAGCTGTCATCATGTCTGTTATGTCTCTGTGTTGTTGGTTTCAGGAAGACTAGCTGTCATCATGTCTGTTATGTCTCTGTGTTGTTGGGTTCATGACCCCAGGAAGACTAGCTGTCATCATGTCTGGTATGTCTCTGTGTTGTTGTGCTATCTCCTATTGGGAGCTATTGGTTGTTGGTGACAGAGAGGGAGTACTTACGGTTGTTAGTGACAATATCTCCTATTAGGAGGTATTGGTTGTTGGAGACAGAGAGAGAGTATTTACGATTGTTAGTGACAATATGTCCTATTAGGAGGTATTGGTTGTTGGAGACAGAGAGAGAGTATTTACGATTGTTAGTGACAATATGTCCTATTAGGAGGTATTGGTTGTTGGAGACAGAGAGAGAGTATTTACGATTGTTAGTGACAATATGTCCTATTAGGAGGTATTGGTTGTTGGAGACAGAGAGAGAGTATTTACGATTGTTAGTGACAATATGTCCTATTAGGAGGTATTGGTTGTTGGAGACAGAGAGAGAGTATTTACGATTGTTAGTGACAATATGTCCTATTAGGAGGTATTGGTTGTTGGAGACAGAGAGAGAGTATTTACGATTGTTAGTGACAATATGTCCTATTAGGAGGTATTGGTTGTTGGAGACAGAGAGAGAGTATTTACGATTGTTAGTGACAATATGTCCTATTAGGAGGTATTGGTTGTTGGAGACAGAGAGAGAGTACTTACGGTTGTTAGCGACGCGGCAGAAGTCCTCCTGTAGTTTGGCTACGTCTATAGGAGAGTCCATATAGGGAGGTTCAGGGTAGGCCTTCGCAGTCCCCAGGGCTGCAGTAGAGAGGTTGGGGTTGGAGGCGTGGAGACGGACGGAGCCAGATGAGATGCAACTGGGAACCTGGGATGGAACAGGAACAGGAAGCAGACAAACAGAAATGTATCTACCATTTTCCAAATAGTGGATGAACACACACATTTTGAGGCACAGAAGTTGCAAGTGAGGTTAAGTGAACTATCCATGAAATAAAGAACAGATACCCACACACTGATGAATGTTCCCCCAGTTCCCTCGTGCAACGTTTTGACCCAAGGTCTCCGTCGGGTTTAACCCACGTGAAAGGTTTTTTAAAAGGCGACTATTCAAACATTTCAACTGACTGTGTTTCCTTTTACAGCACCTGCAGTGTTGTTTTCACATCTTTGCCATAGTTTTTAGAACCACGCCATTTCCTTGGGGGCCTTTTTTCCTTTTTGGGGGTGTCAAATGTAGAAGCCTGAATAGAATAGAATAAAAGAGAAAGAGAAAGAGAGAGAGAGAGAGAGAGAGAGAGAGAGAGAGAGAGAGAGAGAGAGAGAGAGAGGTAGAGAGAGGTAGAGAGAGGTAGAGAGAGGGAGAGAGAGAGAGAGAGAGAGAGAGAGAGAGAGAGAGAGAGAGAGAGAGAGAGAGAGAGAGAGAGAGAGAGAGAGAGAGAGAGAGAGAGAGAGAGAGAGAGAGAGAGAGAGAGAGAGAGAGACAGAGAGAGAGAGAGAGAGAGAGAGAGAGAGAGAGAGCCTGAGAGAGAGAGAGAGAGAGAGAGAGAGAGAGAGACAGAGAGAGAGAGAGAGAGAGAGAGAGAGAGAGAGAGAGAGAGAGAGAGAGAGAGAGAGAGAGAGAGAGAGAGAGAGAGAGAGAGAGAGAGAGAGAGAGAGAGAGAGAGAGAGAGAGAGAGAGAGAGAGAGAGAGAGAGAGAGAGAGAGAGAGAGAGAGAGAGAGAGAGAGAGAGAGAGAGAGAGAGAGAGAGAGAGAGAGAGAGAGAGAGAGAGAGAGAGAGAGAGAGAGAGAGAGAGAGAGAGAGAGAGAGAGAGAGAGAGAGAGAGAGAGAGAGAGAGAGAGAGAGAGAGAGAGAGAGAGAGAGAGAGAGAGAGAGAGAGAGAGAGAGAGAGAGAGAGAGAGAGAGAGAGAGAGAGAGAGAGAGAGAGAGAGAGAGAGAGAGAGAGAGAGAGAGAGAGAGAGACAGAGAGACAGAGAGAAAGAGAAAGAGAGAGAGGTGAGAGAGAGAGAGAGAGAGAGAGAGAGAGAGAGAGAGAGAGAGAGAGAGAGAGAGAGAGAGAGAGAGAGAGAGAGAGAGAGAAAAAGTTTATTTTAAGGAATGCCTGATAGAGAAAATGATGTGTTCTATATTAAGCAGAGAACTGAAAAGATACAAGATAATTCAAAACAACTTCAAGAGAAGAGAGAAATCTTAAAATTCCTCCTGTCACTGAGTGCAGTGCTTTATGTCAGTAACTATCGATACGTCCTAAATGCCTCCATATTCCCTATATAGTGAACTCTTTTTGACCAGTGCACTACATAGGGATGCCATTTGGGATACATCCAGTAAGTGCACTTCTACATCAGTAACTATAAAAGTACAACTTGTTTCAGTAATACCTTCATCAACCTGGCATTCCTGAAGTACACTACAAAGTAAATAAATGCCTTTCGTTTACAATGTGGAATCAGATGATGAAAGAGGACCAGCTTTTAACACTGCATCTGGATGGAATGATAAACATGTCTCTGCTACATTTACATTTGAGTCATGTACTGTAGCAGACACTCTTCTCCAGAGAGACTTACAGTCAGTGCAATCAACTAGGGTCAGTAGGAAAACACCACCACATATCCCAGTTATTATAAGTAGACTCTTCTTGGAAATAGCTGCAATCACTTGAATACGTGGCATGATGAAAAACATGTAGGCAAAAGACTAGCATCATCAGTCTACAGACTAGATTACTACTGTCATCACCCTACACCATCAGTCTACAGACTAGATTACTACTGTCATCACCCTACACCATCAGTCTACAGACTAGATTACTACTGTCATCAGTCTACAGACTAGATTACTACTGTAATCAGCCTACACCATCAGTCTACAGACTAGATTACTACTGTAATCAGCCTACACCATCAGTCTACAGACTAGATTACTACTGTCATCACCCTACACCATCAGTCTACAGACTAGATTACTACTGTCATCAGTCTACAGACTAGATTACTACTGTCATCACCCTACACCATCAGTCTACAGACTAGATTACTACTGTCATCAGTCTACAGACTAGATTACTACCATCATCAGTCTACAGACTAGATTACTACTGTCATCAGTCTACAGACTAGATTACTACCATCATCAGTCTACAGACTAGATTACTACTGTCATCAGTCTACAGACTAGATTACTACTGTCATCAGTCTACAGACTAGATTACTACTGTCATCACCCTACACTATCAGTCTACAGACTAGATTACTACTGTCATCAGTCTACAGACTAGATTACTACCATCATCAGTCTACAGACTAGATTACTACCATCATCAGTCTACATCATCAGTCTACAGACTAGATTACTACTGTCATCACCCTACACTATCAGTCTACAGACAAGATTACTACTGTCATCACCCTACACTATCAGTCTACAGACTAGATTACTACTGTCATCAGTCTACACCATCAGTCTACAGACTAGATTACTACTGTCATCAGTCTACAGACTAGATTACTACTGTCATCACCCTACACCATCAGTCTACAGACTAGATTACTACTGTCATCAGTCTACAGACTAGATTACTACTGTCATCACCCTACACTATCAGTCTACAGACTAGATTACTACTGTCATCACCCTACACTATCAGTCTACAGACTAGATTACTACTGTCATCACCCTACACCATCAGTCTACAGACTAGATTACTACTGTCATCACCCTACACCATCAGTCTACAGACTAGATTACTACTGTCATCAGTCTACAGACTAGATTACTACTGTCATCACCCTACACCATCAGTCTACAGACTAGATTACTACTGTCATCACCCTACACCATCAGTCTACAGACTAGATTACTACTGTCATCACCCTACACCATCAGTCTACAGACTAGATTACTACTGTCATCACCCTACACCATCAGTCTACAGACTAGATTACTACTGTCATCACCCTACACTATCAGTCTACAGACTAGATTACTACTGTCATCAGTCTACAGACTAGATTACTACTGTCATCACCCTACACTATCAGTCTACAGACTAGATTACTACTGTCATCACCCTACACCATCAGTCTACAGACTAGATTACTACTGTCATCAGTCTACAGACTAGATTACTACTGTCATCACCCTACACCATCAGTCTACAGACTAGATTACTACTGTCATCAGTCTACAGACTAGATTACTACTGTCATCACCCTACACCATCAGTCTACAGACTAGATTACTACTGTCATCATCCTACACCATCAGTCTACAGACTAGATTACTACTGTCATCACCCTACACCATCAGTCTACAGACTAGATTACTACTGTCATCACCCTACACCATCAGTCTACAGACTAGATTACTACTGTCATCAGTCTACAGACTAGATTACTACTGTCATCACCCTACACCATCAGTCTACAGACTAGATTGCTACTGTCATCAGTCTACAGACTAGATTACTACTGTCATCACCCTACACTATCAGTCTACAGACTAGATTACTACTGTCATCAGTCTACAGACTAGATTACTACTGTCATCACCCTACACTATCAGTCTACAGACTAGATTACTACTGTCATCACCCTACACCATCAGTCTACAGACTAGATTACTACTGTCATCAGTCTACATCATCAGTCTACAGACTAGATTACTACTGTCATCACCCTACACCATCAGTCTACAGACTAGATTACTACTGTCATCACCCTACACCATCAGTCTACAGACTAGATTACTACTGTCATCACCCTACACCATCAGTCTACAGACTAGATTACTAATGTCATCAGTCTACATCATCAGTCTACAGACTAGATTACTACTGTCATCAGTCTACAGACTAGATTACTAATGTCATTAACCCTATATTATCAGTCTACAGACTAGATTACTACTGTCATCACCCTACATCATCAGTCTACAGACTAGATTACTACTGTCATCACCCTACACCATCAGTCTACAGACTAGATTACTACTGTCATCAGTCTACAGACTAGATTACTACTGTCATCACCCTACACCATCAGTCTACAGACTAGATTACTACTGTCATCAGTCTACAGACTAGATTACTACTGTCATCACCCTACACTATCAGTCTACAGACTAGATTACTACTGTCATCACCCTACACCATCAGTCTACAGACTAGATTACTACTGTCATCACCCTACACCATCAGTCTACAGACTAGATTACTAATGTCATCAGTCTACATCATCAGTCTACAGACTAGATTACTACTGTCATCAGCCTACATCATCAGTCTACAGACTAGATTACTACTGTCATCAGTCTACAGACTAGATTACTACCATCATCAGTCTACAGACTAGATTACTACTGTCATCAGTCTACAGACTAGATTACTACTGTCATCACCCTACATCATCAGTCTACAGACTAGATTACTACTGTCATCACCCTACACCATCAGTCTACAGACTAGATTACTAATGTCATCAGTCTACATCATCAGTCTACAGACTAGATTAGTACCATCATCAGTCTACAGACTAGATTACTACTGTCATCAACCCTATATTATCAGTCTACAGACTAGATTACTACCATCATCAACCCTATATTATCAGTATACAGAGTAGATTACTACTGTCATCAACCCTATATTATCAGTCTACAGACTAGATTATTACTGTCATCAGCCTACAGACTAGATTACTACTGTCATCAGCCTACACCATCAGTCTACAGACTAGATTACTACTGTCATCACCCTACACCATCAGTCTACAGACTAGATTACTACTGTCATCAGTCTACAGACTAGATTACTACTGTCATCAGCCTACATCATCAGTCTACAGACTAGATTACTACTGTCATCACCCTACACCATCAGTCTACAGACTAGATTACTACTGTCATCACCCTACACCATCAGTCTACAGACTAGATTACTACCATCATCAGTCTACAGACTAGATTACTACTGTCATCACCCTACACCATCAGTCTACAGACTAGATTACTACTGTCATCAGTCTACAGACTAGATTACTACTGTCATCACCCTACACCATCAGTCTACAGACTAGATTACTACTGTCATCACCCTACACCATCAGTCTACAGACTAGATTACTAATGTCATCAGTCTACATCATCAGTCTACAGACTAGATTACTACTGTCATCAGCCTACATCATCAGTCTACAGACTAGATTACTACTGTCATCAGTCTACAGACTAGATTACTACCATCATCAGTCTACAGACTAGATTACTACTGTCATCAGTCTACAGACTAGATTACTACTGTCATCACCCTACATCATCAGTCTACAGACTAGATTACTACTGTCATCACCCTACACCATCAGTCTACAGACTAGATTACTACTGTCATCACCCTACACCATCAGTCTACAGACTAGATTACTAATGTCATCAGTCTACATCATCAGTCTACAGACTAGATTACTACTGTCATCACCCTACACCATCAGTCTACAGACTAGATTACTACTGTCATCACCCTACACCATCAGTCTACAGACTAGATTACTACTGTCATCAGTCTACATCATCAGTCTACAGACTAGATTAGTACCATCATCAGTCTACAGACTAGATTACTACTGTCATCAGTCTACAGACTAGATTACTACTGTCATCAGTCTACAGACTAGATTACTACTGTCATCAGTCTACAGACTAGATTACTACTGTCATCAGCCTACACCATCAGTCTACAAACTAGATTACTAATGTCATCACCCTACACCATCAGTCTACAGACTAGATTACTAATGTCATCAGTCTACATCATCAGTCTACAGACTAGATTAGTACCATCATCAGTCTACAGACTAGATTACTACTGTCATCAACCCTATATTATCAGTCTACAGACTAGATTACTACCATCATCAACCCTATATTATCAGTATACAGAGTAGATTACTACTGTCATCAACCCTATATTATCAGTCTACAGACTAGATTATTACTGTCATCAGCCTACAGACTAGATTACTACTGTCATCAGCCTACACCATCAGTCTACAGACTAGATTACTACTGTCATCACCCTACACCATCAGTCTACAGACTAGATTACTACTGTCATCAGTCTACAGACTAGATTACTACTGTCATCAGCCTACATCATCAGTCTACAGACTAGATTACTACTGTCATCACCCTACACCATCAGTCTACAGACTAGATTACTACTGTCATCACCCTACACCATCAGTCTACAGACTAGATTACTACCATCATCAGTCTACAGACTAGATTACTACTGTCATCACCCTACACCATCAGTCTACAGACTATATTACTACTGTCATCAGTCTACAGACTAGATTACTACTGTCATCAGTCTACAGACTAGATTACTACTGTCATCACCCTACACTATCAGTCTACAGACTAGATTACTACTGTCATCAGCCTACACCATCAGTCTACAGACTAGATTACTACTGTCATCAGTCTACAGACTAGATTACTACTGTCATCAGTCTACAGACTAGATTACTACTGTCATCAGCCTACATCATCAGTCTACCCACTAGATTACTACTGTCATCAGTCTACACCATCAGTCTACAGACTAGATTACTACCATCATCGGTCTACAGACTAGATTCAAGTTGAAGTCGGCTGTCCATTGTTACTGAGTATACCAAACATTAGGAACACCTTGTATTGAGGTACACCCTGTTTGGCCCTCAGAACAGCCTCAGTTCATCAGGACATGGAGTCTACAAGGTGTCCAAAGCGTTCCACAGGGATGCTGGCCCATGTTGACTCTACAAGGTGTCCAAAGCGTTCCACAGGGATGCTGGCCCATGTTGACTCTACAAGGTGTCCAAAGCGTTCTACAGAGATGCTGGGCCATGTTGACTCTACAAGGTGTCCAAAGCGTTCCACAGGGATGCTGGCCCATGTTGACTCTACAAGGTGTCCAAAGCGTTCCACAGGGATGCTGGCCCATGTTGACTCTACAAGGTGTCCAAAGCGTTCCACAGGGATGCTGGCCCATGTTGACTCTACAAGGTGTCCAAAGCGTTCCACAGGGATGCTGGCCCATGTTGACTCTACAAGGTGTCCAAAGCGTTCCACAGGGATGCTGGCCCATGTTGATTCTACAAGGTGTCCAAAGCGTTCCACAGGGATGCTGGCCCATGTTGACTCTACAAGGTGTCCAAAGCGTTCCACAGAGATGCTGGGCCATGTTGACTCTACAAGGTGTCCAAAGCGTTCCACAGGGATGCTGGCCCATGTTGACTCTACAAGGTGTCCAAAGCGTTCCACAGGGATGCTGGCCCATGTTGACTCTACAAGGTGTCCAAAGCGTTCCACAGGGATGCTGGCCCATGTTGACTCTACAAGGTGTCCAAAGCGTTCCACAGGGATGCTGGCCCATGTTGACTCTACAAGGTGTCCAAAGCGTTCCACAGGGATGCTGGCCCATGTTGATTCTACAAGGTGTCCAAAGCGTTCCACAGGGATGCTGGCCCATGTTGACTCTACAAGGTGTCCAAAGCGTTCCACAGGGATGCTGGCCCATGTTGACTCTAATGCTTCCCATAGTTGTGTCAAATTGGCCGGATGTCTTTGGGTGGTGGTCCATTCTTGATACACAGAGTAAACTGTTGAGCATGAAAAACCCAGTAGCGTTGCAGTTCTTGACACAATCTGGTGCGCCTGACACCTACTGCCATACCCTGTTCAAAGGCACTTAAGGCTTAAGAATCCTTCTTTAACATCCCTTCATCTACACTGATTGAAGTGGATTTAACAAGTGACATCAATAAGGGATCATATCTTTCACACATGTTTTGTATACTCAGTGGATATCCCACCATGTTATACAAGTGAGTAACAATTCATACACAACACCACCTTGTCCGATAAATCCGGTTCCTGTTGTGCCATGCTGATGGCAGAGTCAGGATTTGGCGTTAGCAGCATGAGTCCATGGCTCCATCCTGCCAGGCGTCAAAGGTACAGGCTGCTGGCGGTGGTGTAATGGTGTGGGGAATGTTTTCCTGGCACACGTTAGGTCCCTCGATACCAAATGATCAACGTTTGAAAGCCACAGCGTCTCTGAACATTGTTGCTGACCCGGTGCACCCCCGGTCCGACCGGGTAGTAGATGGGTGTACCTAATAAACTGGCCATTGAGCTTATAGGCATACAGCATATGGTCTGTCAGGCCAGATGGATAGTGATGACTAAAGCCTGGTCTAGGGGTGGGCGGTATCCACACCGTTATACCATTTCTGTACTGTACCAGGGTTTACGGTATTACTGGAGGTGTCCACAAGGGGCTCAATGTAAAAAACTATTTAGTCAACAGGGAACTTGATCCAGGAGGGGATTGAATGTCTCTGCTGTAACCAGGAAGCTTCATCTGGACATCTAGCCACTTAGCCAGCAAACCAAATAAACAGCAGGAACCCTGGATATAATTCATTTGACACATCTTAGATTTCTTCCAGTTATACTGAACGTCTAGTTCTAAGCAGAGGTGTAGCACACACACACACAGCCCCCATGACACACACACACACACAGCCCCCATGACACACACACACACACACACACACACACACACACACACACACACACACACACACACACACACACACACACACACACACACACACACACACACACACACACACACACAGCCCCCATGACACACACGCAGCCCCCATGACACACACACACACACACACACACACACACACACACACACACACACACACACACACACACACACACACACACACACACACACACACACACACACACACACACACAGCCCCCATGCGAGACACACACACACACAGCCCCCATGCGAGACACACACACACACACACACACACACACACACACACACACACACACACACACACACACACACACACACACACACACACACACACACACACACACACACACACACACACACACACACACACAGCCCCCATGAGACACACACACACACACACAAACACCCCATGAGACACACACACACACACCCACAGCCCCTCTGACACACACACACACAGTATGTGACCTGCAGTAGTGCGTTGATGGCTGGAGCTGAGTAGGTGCGGTGGATGACCTCCATACTCTGTAGCAGATGGTTCAGTTCCAACAGGTAGGACTCACACACTGACATGTCTGGAGAGAGAGAGAGAGAGAGAGAGAGAGAGAGAGAGAGAGAGAGAGAGAGAGAGAGAGAGAGAGAGAGAGAGAGAGAGAGAGAGAGAGAGAGAGAGAGAGAGAGAGAGAGAGAGAGACAGAGTGAGAGAGAGAGAGTGGGAGAGAGAGAGAGAGAGAGTGGGAGAGAGAGAGAGAGTGAGTGAGTGAGTGAGTGAGTGAGTGAGTGAGTGAGTGAGTGAGAGAGAGAGAGAGAGAGAGAGAGAGAGAGAGAGAGAGAGAGAGAGAGAGAGAGAGAGAGAGTGAGAGAGAGTGAGAGAGAGAGTGAGAGAGAGAGAGATGGTTCAGTTCCAACAGGTAGGACTCACACTGAGAGAGAGAGGAAGCGAGAGCGAGGGAGAATTAACATGAGAGGGAGTAAGTGTGTGTGTGTGGAGGTGTTTAACTGGACTGGACCAGAAATCTCCACAACAATAGTAAACAAAGACTTTACCAACGGGGGACATTTTGTTGGTCCCCACGAGGTCAAATGCTATTTCTAGGGGTTTAGGGTTCAAGTTAGAATTAGTGTTATGGTAAGAATTAAGTTCAGCGTTAAGGTTAGGTTGAAGGTTAGGAAAGGGGACTTTGAATGGGATTTTGAATTGTGTGTCCCCACAAGTTTAGTTATACAAGACTGTGTGTGTGTGTGTACCTTTAGAGCACTTGTTCATGTGGTCTGAGGACTGCAGCCAGGCGGCCACCTTGGATTGGCTGGTACAGGTCACAGGGAAGCTACCTGCAGCATGGACCGATGCCTGCCTGGCTAGAGACACATGCCGCTACACACACACAAGTCAACCCCATCAACACACACACTATAAACAACATCTGTGCTTTTTTCTATGAATACAAATTGCTGGCATGACTGTCTGTCATGTGTATATCTGCAACAGCACTCTGTAGAGAATAACAGAATGAGAGATACAACAGTAACAGGCGTTTTCATATTAAACACCATCTCTTTGGTCTTAAAATAGTCTGTTAACTAATGACATCTTTCATATCACAGGCCCATTCAACTACATAGAGCACAGTGTGTGTGTGTGTGTGTGTGTGTGTGTGTGTGTGTGTGTGTGTGTGTGTGTGTGTGTGTGTGTGTGTGTGTGTGTGTGTGTGTGTGTGTGTGTGTGTGTGTGGTGTAGTACCGTTCTATCAGCCACACCGGGGGACCCGGGAGGGGGGAAGTGGGGGTAGTAGTAAGCCTTCTCCTGGGGGTACATAGCAATCTCATTCTGACGGTACAGCCGATGGTGGCGTAGCTTAGACACCCATTCATCAAACAGCTCCTGTGACTTGATCTATGGCAGGAGAGAGAAGGGGAGAGAGAGAGAGAGAGAGAGAGAGAGAGAGAGAGAGAGAGAGAGAGAGAGAGAGAGAGAGAGAGAGAGAGGGAGGGAGAGGGGAGGGAGAGAGAGATAGAGAGAGGAGGGAGAGAATAGAGAGAGGGAGGGAGAGAGAGGGAGGGAGAGAGAGGGAGGGAGAGAGGAGGGAGAGAGGGAGAGAGAGAGAGAGAGAGAGAGAGAGAGAGAGAGAGAGAGAGAGAGGGAGAGGGGAAGGGAGGGAGTGAGAGATAGAGAGAGGAGGGAGAGAATAGAGAGAGGGAGGGAGAGAGAGAGGAGGGAGAGAGGAGGGAGAGAGGGAGAGAGAGAGGAGGGAGAGGGGGAGAGAGAGAGAGGGGGAGGGAGGGAGAGAGAGAGAGGGGGAGAGGGAGAGAGAGAGAGGGAGAGGGGGAGAGAGAGAGAGGGGGGGGGAGAGAGAGAGAGGGGGAGGGAGGGAGAGAGAGAGAGAGGGGAGGGCTGCAGTCAGACAAGGATTCTCAAGGGGATGAAAAACCCACTAAGGTAAAGTACTGTAGTAGTACAGACATATTTCCTGCTCTATTGTTCGTTTAGGTTAGTCAAGGGTCTTCTAGAAGAACAAACTGTTCCTGGGTCAGTATTCTCAGAGTAGGAGTCCTGATCTTGTCCATGTCATTTTATTCACTATGATCGGAAAGCAAAACTGATCCTAGATCAGCACTCTGAGAAGCTTGATACATACGGGCCCTGGAGTGGACACTAGACTATTCTGAATAACCTGTGTTGTTAGTCCTCTGAACCCCACCCCTCAACCTGGGAGCTGCAGGGGGCTGCTGTCTGTAGTTCATGACTCCATCAGTCACCCCTCAACCTGGGAGCTGCAGGGGGCTGCTGTCTGTAGTCCATGACTCCATCAGTCACCCCTCAACCTGGGAGCTGCAGGGGGCTGCTGTCTGTAGTTCATGACTCCATTAGTCAGTCACCCCTCAACCTGGGAGCTGCAGGGGGCTGCTGTCTGTAGTTCATGACTCCATTAGTCAGTCACCCCTCAACCTGGGAGCTGCAGGGGGCTGCTGTCTGTAGTCCATGACTCCATCAGTCACCCCTCAACCTGGGAGCTGCAGGGGGCTGCTGTCTGTAGTTCATGACTCCATCAGTCACCCCTCAACCTGGGAGCTGCAGGGGGCTGCTGTCTGTAGTTCATGACTCCATCAGTCACCCCTCAACCTGGGAGCTGCAGGGGGCTGCTGTCTGTAGTTCATGACTCCATTAGTCAGTCACCCCTCAACCTGGGAGCTGCAGGGGGCTGCTGTCTGTAGTCCATGACTCCATTAGTCACCCCTCAACCTGGGAGCTGCAGGGGGCTGCTGTCTGTAGTTCATGACTCCATTAGTCACCCCTCAACCTGGGAGCTGCAGGGGGCTGCTGTCTGTAGTCCATGACTCCATCAGTCACCCCTCAACCTGGGAGCTGCAGGGGGCTGCTGTCTGTAGTCCATGACTCCATCAGTCACCCCTCAACCTGGGAGCTGCAGGGGGCTGCTGTCTGTAGTTCATGACTCCATCAGTCAGTCACCCCTCAACCTGGGAGCTGCAGGGGGCTGCTGTCTGTAGTTCATGACTCCATCAGTCACCCCTCAACCTGGGAGCTGCAGGGGGCTGCTGTCTGTAGTTCATGACTCCATCAGTCACCCCTCAACCTGGGAGCTGCAGGGGGCTGCTGTCTGTAGTTCATGACTCCATCAGTCAGTCACCCCTCAACCTGGGAGCTGCAGGGGGCTGCTGTCTGTAGTTCATGACTCCATCAGTCAGTCACCCCTCAACCTGGGAGCTGCAGGGGGCTGCTGTCTGTAGTTCATGACTCCATCAGTCACCCCTCAACCTGGGAGCTGCAGGGGGCTGCTGTCTGTAGTTCATGACTCCATCAGTCACCCCTCAACCTGGGAGCTGCAGGGGGCTGCTGTCTGTAGTTCATGACTCCATCAGTCACCCCTCAACCTGGGAGCTGCAGGGGGCTGCTGTCTGTAGTTCATGACTCCATCAGTCACCCCTCAACCTGGGAGCTGCAGGGGGCTGCTGTCTGTAGTTCATGACTCCATCAGTCACCCCTCAACCTGGGAGCTGCAGGGGGCTGCTGTCTGTAGTTCATGACTCCATCAGTCAGTCACCCCTCAACCTGGGAGCTGCAGGGGGCTGCTGTCTGTAGTTCATGACTCCATCAGTCACCCCTCAACCTGGGAGCTGCAGGGGGCTGCTGTCTGTAGTTCATGACTCCATCAGTCAGTCACCCCTCAACCTGGGAGCTGCAGGGGGCTGCTGTCTGTAGTCCATGACTCCATCAGTCAGTCACCCCTCAACCTGGGAGCTGCAGGGGGCTGCTGTCTGTAGTTCATGACTCCATCAGTCACCCCTCAACCTGGGAGCTGCAGGGGGCTGCTGTCTGTAGTTCATGACTCCATCAGTCAGTCACCCCTCAACCTGGGAGCTGCAGGGGGCTGCTGTCTGTAGTTCATGACTCCATCAGTCAGTCACCCCTCAACCTGGGAGCTGCAGGGGGCTGCTGTCTGTAGTTCATGACTCCATCAGTCACCCCTCAACCTGGGAGCTGCAGGGGGCTGCTGTCTGTAGTCCATGACTCCATCAGTCACCCCTCAACCTGGGAGCTGCAGGGGGCTGCTGTCTGTAGTTCATGACTCCATCAGTCACCCCTCAACCTGGGAGCTGCAGGGGGCTGCTGTCTGTAGTTCATGACTCCATCAGTCCGTCACCCCTCAACCTGGGAGCTGCAGGGGGCTGCTGTCTGTAGTTCATGACTCCATCAGTCACCCCTCAACCTGGGAGCTGCAGGGGGCTGCTGTCTGTAGTTCATGACTCCATCAGTCAGTCACCCCTCAACCTGGGAGCTGCAGGGGGCTGCTGTCTGTAGTTCATGACTCCATCAGTCAGTCACCCCTCAACCTGGGAGCTGCAGGGGGCTGCTGTCTGTAGTCCATGACTCCATCAGTCACCCCTCAACCTGGGAGCTGCAGGGGGCTGCTGTCTGTAGTTCATGACTCCATCAGTCACCCCTCAACCTGGGAGCTGCAGGGGCTGCTGTCTGTAGTTCATGACTCCATCAGTCACCCCTCAACCTGGGAGCTGCAGGGGGCTGCTGTCTGTAGTTCATGACTCCATCAGTCACCCTCAACCTGGGAGCTGCAGGGGCTGCTGTCTGTAGTACATGACTCCATTAGTCACCCCTCAACCTGGGAGCTGCAGGGGGCTGCTGTCTGTAGTTCATGACTCCATCAGTCACCCCTCAACCTGGGAGCTGCAGGGGCTGCTGTCTGTAGTTCATGACTCCATCAGTCACCCCTCAACCTGGGAGCTGCAGGGGGCTGCTGTCTGTAGTCCATGACTCCATTAGTCACCCCTCAACCTGGGAGCTGCAGGGGCTGCTGTCTGTAGTTCATGACTCCATCAGTCACCCCTCAACCTGGGAGCTGCAGGGGGCTGCTGTCTGTAGTTCATGACTCCATCAGTCACCCCTCAACCTGGGAGCTGCAGGGGGCTGCTGTCTGTAGTACATGACTCCATTAGTCACCCCTCAACCTGGGAGCTGCAGGGGGCTGCTGTCTGTAGTTCATGACTCCATCAGTCACCCCTCAACCTGGGAGCTGCAGGGGGCTGCTGTCTGTAGTTCATGACTCCATCAGTCACCCCTCAACCTGGGAGCTGCAGGGGGCTGCTGTCTGTAGTTCATGACTCCATCAGTCAGTCACCCCTCAACCTGGGAGCTGCAGGGGGCTGCTGTCTGTAGTTCATGACTCCATTAGTCACCCCTCAACCTGGGAGCTGCAGGGGGCTGCTGTCTGTAGTTCATGACTCCATCAGTCAGTCATATACCTTCAGGTGATAGATGTTTTCTTCTGCATCCAGATCAATGCACTGGGCTGACTTCTTAATGGCCATAACAGAGAGACCCACATCAATACAGCCGTGTAACTTCCCCTTCTCAATCTGAAAGACAGGAACATTAATAACCATGTCAATACAGCCGTGTAACTTCCCCTTCTCAATCTGAAAGACAGGAACATTAATAACCAGAACCTGACAACCCAGTCCCAGCAGTATCTCAGAACCGGACAACCCAGCCCTGGCAGTATCTCAGAACCTGACAACCCAGTCCCAGCAGTATATCAGAACCTGACAACCCATCCCTAGCAGTATCTCAGGACCTGACAACCCAGTACCAGCAGTATATCAGAACCTGACAACCCAGTCCCAGCAGTATCTCAGAACCTGACAACCCAGTCCCAGCAGTATCTCAGGACCTGACAAGACCCCAGCAGTATCCCCTGACATTATTAGTATCTCAATCTCAGGACCTGACAACCCAGTCCCAGCAGTATATCTCAGAACCAGACAACCCAGCCCCAGCAGTATCTCAATCTCAACCTGACAACCCAGTCCCAGCAGTATCTCAGAACCAGACAACCCAGCCCCAGCAGTCCCAACCCAGCAGTATCTCAATCTCAGGACCTGACAACCCAGTCCCAGCAGTATCTCAGAACCAGACAACCCAGTCCCAGCAGTATATCAGAACCTGACAACCCAGCCCCAGCAGTATCTCAATCTCAGGACCTGACAACCCAGCCCCAGCAGTATCTCAGAACCAGACAACCCAGCCCCAGCAGTATCTCAGAACCTGACAACCCAGCCCCAGCAGTATCTCAATCTCAGGACCTGACAACCCAGCCCCAGCAGTATCTCAGAACCTGACAACCCAGCCCCAGCAGTATATTAGAACCAGACAACCCAGCCCCAGCAGTATCTCAGGACCTGACAACCCAGTCCCAGCAGTATCTCAGACCTGACCCCAGACAACCCAGCCCAACCCAGTCCCAGCAGTATCTCAGAACCTGACAACCCAGTCCCAGCAACCTGACAACCCAGCCCCATTAGTATCTCAGGACCTGACAACCCAGCCCCATTAGGACCTGACAACCCAGTCCCAGCAGTATCTCAGAACCGGACAACCCAGCCCCATTAGTATCTCAGGACCTGACAACCCAGCCCCATTAGTATCTCAATCTCAGGACCTGACAACCCAGCCCCAGCAGTATCTCAGAACCTGACAACCCAGTCCCAGCAGTATCTCAGAACCTGACAACCCAGTCCCAGCAGTATCTCAGAACCTGACAACCCAGCCCCAGCAGTATCTCAGGACCTGACAACCCAGCCCCAGCAGTATCTCAGGACCTGACAACCCAGCCCCATCAGTATCTCAGAACCTGACAACCCAGCCCCAGCAGTATCTCAGAACCTGAGATCTTACTGTAACATCCTTTCTCACATACTCTAGTTTACTTTAGTTTGTACTATAACATTACTGGTTGCCTCCACCCTTTTTCTAATGTGTTTACATTTTTTTTAATGTTCCCTTTTAAAAATCAATAAACAATTGGTCCCCCAAAAAAACTGAAGGAGAGAAAGTCAGAGATGCTGTATGAGAGAAAGTCAGAGATGCTGTAGGAGAGAAAGTCAGAGATGCTGTAGGAGAGAAAGTCAGAGATGCTGTAGGAGAGAAAGTCAGAGATGCTGTAGGAGAGAAAGTCAGAGATGCTGTAGGAGAGAAAGTCAGAGATGCTGTAGGAGAGAAAGTCAGAGATGCTGTAGGAGAGAAAGTCAGAGATGCTGTAGGAGAGAAAGTCAGTCTGATGTGCTTTCTGTGATAGCTGTGTGTGATTGATGAGTGTCCTAGCAGACAGAATGGGGACAGAGGGGCAGCAGATCTTTGTACTCACGTCAGCACCACACTTGGCATACTTCAGGATGCCCTTGTCCAAGTAGAAGTATCTCTGTAGAAGATAAGAGAAAAACAAGAGATATAGATTAAGAGATAGAGAGACAAAGATAGAGACAGAGATGGAGAGATTGAGAGAGAAAGGGAGAGAGAGAGGGATGAGAAACACACAAGTCATCCTCTGGGCAGTGGTTCAACCTCTCTGTGAGGAGCCTGATGGATTCACCCTCTCTGTGTAGTTAATACATTTATTAATATCTGTACTCTCAGACATTTCTCTCTCTCTCCATCCCTCTCCCCCTCCCTCCCCCTCTCCCTCCTTTACAGTGTACTAGTTTTGGTCAGGGCTTGTCCACAAGACTCTGGTCAAAAATGTAGTGCACTAGGAAAAAGGGTGTATTCATCTCTGCTGAAGTCATCTGTATACATCTGTACTGTCATCTGTATCCATCTCTACTGAGATCATCTGTATCCATCTCTACTGAGGTCATCTGTAACCATCTCTACTGTCATCTGTATCCATCTCTACTGAGGTCATCTGTATCCATCTCTACTGTCATCTGTATCCATCTCTACTGTCATCTGTATCCATCTCTACTGAGGTCATCTGTATCCATCTCTACTGTCATCTGTATCCATCTGTACTGAGGTCATCTGTATCCATCTCTACTGTCATCTGTATCCATCTCTACTGTCATCTGTATCCATCTCTACTGAGGTCATCTGTATCCATCTCTACTGTCATCTGTATCCATCTCTACTGAGATCATCTGTATCCATCTCTACTGAGGTCATCTGTATCCATCTTTACTTAGATCACCTGTATCCATCTCTACTGAGATCACCTGTATCCATCTCTACTGAGGTCATCTGTATCCATCTCTACTGAGGTCATCTGTATCCATCTTTACTTAGATCACCTGTATCCGTCTCTACTGAGATCACCTGTATCCATCTCTACTGAGGTAATCTGTATCCATCTCTACTGAGGTCATCTGTATCCATCTTTACTTAGATCACCTGTATCCGTCTCTACTGTCACCTGTATCATTTCTACTGAAGTCATCTGTATCCATCTCTACTGAAGTCATCTGTATCCATCTCTACTGAAGTCATCTGTATCCATCTCTACTGTCATCTGTTCCATCTCTACTGAGGTCATCTGTATCCATCTCTACTTAGATGATCTGTATCCATCTCTACAGTCATCTGTATCCATCTCTACTGAGGTCATCTGTGTCCATCTCTACTGAGGTCATCTGTATCCGTCTCTACTGTCATCTGTATCCATCTCTAATGAGGTCATCTGTATCCATCTCTACTGTCATCTGTATCCATCTCTACTGAAATCATCTGTATCCAATCATCTGTATCCACCTCTACTGAGGTCATCTGTATCCATCTCTACTGTCATCTGTATCCATCTGTACTGAGGTCATCTGTATCCATCTCTACTGTCATCTGTATCCATCTCTACTGTCATATGTATCCATCTCTACTGAGGTCATCTGTATCCATCTCTACTGTCATCTGTATCCATCTGTACTGAGGTCATCTGTATCCATCTCTACTGTCATATGTATCCATCTCTACTGAGGTCATCTGTATCCATCTCTACTGTCATCTGTATCCATCTGTACTGAGGTCATCTGTATCCATCTCTACTGTCATCTGTATCCATCTCTACTGAGGTCATCTGTATCCATCTCTACTGAGGTCATCTGTATCCATCTCTACTGTCATCTGTATCCATCTCTACTGAGGGCTTCTGTATCCATCTGTACTGAGATCATCTGTATCCATCTGTACTGAGGTCATCTGTATCCATCTCTACTTAGATCATCTGTATCCATTTCTACTGAGGTTATCTGTATCCATCTCTACTGTCACCTGTATCCATCTCTACTGAGGTCATCTGTATCTATCTCTACTGTCATCTGTTCCATCTCTACTGATGTCATCTGTATCCATCTCTACTTAGATCATCTGTATCCATTTCTACTGAGGTTATCTGTATCCATCTCTACAGTCACCTGTATCCATCTTTACTGAGGTCATCTGTATCCATCTCTACTGAGGGCATCTGTACCCATCTCTACTGAGGTCATCTGTATCCATGTGTAACTCTGTGTCGTTGTATCTGTCGAACTGCTTTGCTTTATCTTGGCCAGGTCGCAATTGTAAATGAGAACTTGTTCTCAACTTGCCTACCTGGTTAAATGAAGGTGAAATAAAAATAAATAAATAAATCCGTCTCTACTGTCATCCGTATCCATCTCTACTGAGGTCATCTGTATCCGTCTCTACTGTCATCTGTATCCATCTCTACTGAGGTCATCTGTATCCATCTCTACTGAGGTCATCTGTATCCATCTCTACTGAGATCATCTGTATCCACCTATACTGAGGTCATCTGTATCCATCTCTACTGAGATCATCTGTATCCATCTCTACTGTCATCTGTATCCATCTCTACTGAGATCATCTGTATCCATCTCTACTGTCATCTGTATCCATCTCTACTGAGATCATCTGTATCCAACTCTACTGTCATCTGTATCCATCTCTACTGAGGTCATCTGTATCCATCTCTACTGTCATCTGTATCCATCTCTACTGAGGTCATCTGTATCCATCTCTACTGAGGTCATCTGTATCCATCTCTACTGAGGGCCTCTGTATCCATCTCTACTGAGTCATCTGTATCTGTATCTCTACAGTCATCTGTATCCATCTCTACTGAGGTCATCCATATCCATCTCTACTGAGGTCATCTGTGTCCATCTCTACTGAGGTCATCTGTGTCCATCTCTACTGAGGTCATCTGTATCCGTCTCTACTGTCATCTGTATCCATCTCTACTGAGGGCTTCTGTATCCATCTCTACTGAGATCATCTGTATCCATCTGTATTGAGGTCATCTGTATCCATCTCTACTGAAGTCATCTGTATCCATCTCTACTGTCATCTGTTCCATCTCTACTGAGGTCATCTGTATCCATCTCTACTGTCATCTGTATCCATCTCTACTGAGGGCTTCTGTATCCATCTGTACTGAGATCATCTGTATCCATCTGTATTGAGGTCATCTGTATCCATCTCTACTGTCACCTGTATCCATCTCTACTGAGGTCATCTGTATCCATCTCTACTGAGGTCATCTGTATCCATCTCTACTGAGATAACCTGTATCATTTCTACTGAAGTCATCTGTATCCATCTCTACTGAGGTCATCTGTATCCGTCTCTACTGTCATCTGTATCCATCTCTACTGAAGTCATCTGTATCCATCTCTACTGTCATCTGTATCCATCTCTACTGAAGTCATCTGTATCCATCTCTACTGTCATCTGTATCCATCTCTACTGTCATCTGTATCCATCTCTACTGAGGTCATCAGTATCCATCTCTACTGAGGTCATCTGTATCCATCTCTACTGAGGTCATCTGTATCCATCTCTACTGAGGTCATCTGTATCCATCTCCATTGAGGTCATCTGTATCCATCTCTACTGAGGTCATCTGTATCCATCTCTACTGAGGTCATCTGTATCCATCTCTACTGAAGCCATCTGTATCCATCTCTACTTACATAATCTGTATCCATCTCTACTTAGAGCATCTGTATCCATCTCTACTGTCATCTGTATCCGTCTCTACTGAGATCATCTGTATCCACCTCTACTGAGATCATCTGTATCCATCTCTACTGAGGTCATCTGTATCCATCTCTACTGAGGTCATCTGTTCCATCTCTACTGAGGTCATCTGTATCCATCTCTACTGTCATCTATTCCAGCTCTACTGAGGTCATCTGTATACATCTCTACTGAGGGCATCTGTATCCATCTGTACTGAGATCATCTGTATCCATCTCTACTTAGATCATCTGTATCCATCTCTACTGAGGGCATCTGTATCCATCTGTACTGAGATAATCTGTATCCATCTCTACTTAGATCATCTGTATCCATCTCTACTGAGGTCATCTGTGTCCATCTCTACTGAGGTCATCTGTATCCATCTCTACTGAGGTCATCTGTATCCATCTCTACTGAGGTCATCTGTATCCATCTCTACTTAGATCATCTGTATCCATCTCTACAGTTATCTATATACATCTCTACTGAGGTCATCTGTATCCATCTCTATACTCCTGGTGTCGAGGAGCCGATGTAGAATGCGTCCCAAATTATACCCCATTCCCTACAACCTTGAACAGAGCCCTGGGGGGGGCATTTGGGACGCAAGTGTAGCATGGATACTACAGGCAGCAGGCCATCAGCTAATGGAGCAATATCATCTCATTTAAAGAGCTAACCTTTTAGAGAGACAGAGAGAGAGACAGAGAGAGAGACAGCGAGAGAGAGACAGAGAGAGAGAGAGAGAGACAGAGAGCGAGAGAGAGAGAGAGAGAGAGAGAGAGACAGAGAGCGAGAGAGAGAGAGAGAGAGAGAGAGAGGGAGAGAGAGAGAGAGAGAGAGAGAGAGAGAGAGAGAGAGAGAGAGAGAGAGAGAGAGAGAGAGAGAGAGGGGGGAGGGAGAGAGGGAGCGAGAGAGAGGGAGGGAGGGAGAAAGGGAGCGAGAGACAGGGATGTAGTGAAAGAAATTGACGCCTGGGACATGTGGCTACTGCAAGGGAAGGGGGATGTCATTCATCAAGTGATTCAATTAGCTAACAACACAAAGGAGTGATGTCATGGGGGGACACAAGGCTGGGAAATGATGTGGGTGGGGGAAGGGACTGATATTGATCACATGCTCTGACAACACTGTTTAGCTGGAATATTTCCCCACAAGTTAGTCCCCTTCCCCGGGTGCTGCTGTTTGGTGAGATGACTACCCTGTATCAGAGGTGAGATGACTACCCTGTATCAGAGGTGAGGTGACTACCCTGTATCAGAGGTGAGATGACTACCCTGTATCAGAGGTGAGATGACTACCCTGTATCAGAGGTGAGATGACTACCCTGTATCAGAGGTGAGATGACTACCCTGTATCAGAGGTGAGGTGACTACCCTGTATCAGAGGTGAGATGACTACCCTGTATCAGAGGTGAGGTGACTACCCTGTATCAGAGGTGAGATGACTACCCTGTATCAGAGGTGAGGTGACTACCCTGTATCAGAGGTGAGGTGACTACCCTGTATCAGAGGTGAGATGACTACCCTGTATCAGAGGTGAGGTGACTACCCTGTATCAGAGGTGAGATGACTACCCTGTATCAGAGGTGAGATGACTACCCTGTATCAGAGGTGAGATGACTACCCTGTATCAGAGGTGAGGTGACTACCCTGTATCAGAGTTGAGATGACTACCCTGTATCAGAGGTGAGGTGACTACCCTGTATCAGAGGTGAGATGACTACCCTGTATCAGAGGTGAGATGACTACCCTGTATCAGAGGTGAGGTGACTACCCTGTATCAGAGGTGAGATGACTACCCTGTATCAGAGGTGAGATGACTACCCTGTATCAGAGGTGAGGTGACTACCCTGTATCAGAGGTGAGATGCTTACAGTGTGTGTGTGTGTGTGTGTGTGTGTGTGTGTGTGTGTGTGTGTGTGTGTGTGTGTGTGTGTGTGTGTGTGTGTGTGTGTGTGTGTGTGTGTGTGTGTGTGTGTGTGTGTGTGTGTGTGTGTGTGTGTGAGAAGCCTACCTTGTGCCATCCCTTCATCGGCCACTTCCTCCTCTTCAGCATGTATCCATCCTGCTTCTGGGGCTCCTGGACATTACTGTGTCCTCCACGCAGCCCCTCTACAATCTCCCAACTGTCCTGTAGACACAACAAGGTTACACACAGCCCCTCTACAATGTCCCAACTGTCCTGTAGACACACAACAAGGTTACATACAGCCCCTCTACAATCTCCCAACTGTCCTGTAGACACACAACAAGGTTACAGACAGCCCCTCTACAATCTACCAACTGTCCTGTAGACACAACAAGGTTACACACAGCCCCTCTACAATCTACCAACTGTCCTGTAGACTCACAACAAGGTTACAGACAGCCCCTCTACAATCTCCCAACTGTCCTGTAGACACACAACAAGGTTTACAGACAGCCCTTCTACAATCTACCAACTGTCCTGTAAACACAACAAGGTTACACACAGCCCCTCTACAATCTACCAACTGTCCTGTAGACACAACAAGGTTACACACAGCCCCTCTACAATCTACCAACTGTCCTGTAAACACACAACAAGGTTACACACAGCCCCTCTACAATCTCCCAACTGTCCTGTAGACACACAACAAGGTTACACACAGCCCCTCTACAATCTACCAACTGTCCTGTAAACACACAACAAGGTTACACACAGCCCCTCTACAATCTACCAACTGTCCTGTAAACACACAACAAGGTTACACACAGCCCCTCTACAATCTACCAACTGTCCTGTAAACACACAACAAGGTTACACACAGCCCCTCTACAATCTACCAAGTGTCCTGTAAACACAACAAGGTTACACACAGCCCCTCTACAATCTACCAACTGTCCTGTAAACACACAACAAGGTTACAGACAGCCCCTCTACAATCTCCCAACTGTCCTGTAGACACACAACAAGGTTACACACAGCCCCTCTACAATCTACCAAGTGTCCTGTAAACACACAACAAGGTTACAGACAGCCCCTCTACAATCTACCAACTGTCCTGTAAACACACAACAAGGTTACACACAGCCCCTCTACAATCTACCAACTGTCCTGTAGACACAACAAGGTTACACACAGCCCCTCTACAATCTACCAACTGTCCTGTAGACACAACAAGGTTACACACAGCCCCTCTACAATCTACCAACTGTCCTGTAAACACACAATCCTTTAGACACACAACAAGGTTACACACAGCCCCTCTACAATCTACCAACTGTCCTGTAAACACACAACAAGGTTACACACAGCCCCTCTACAATCTACCAACTGTCCTGTAAACACAACAAGGTTAGAATATTATTTTTTATATAATATATGTGTCCCAAATGGCATCCTATTCCCTATATAATGCACTACTTTTCACCAGGGCCCATAGGTATCTGGTCAAATCTAGTACACTACTAGGAAATAGGATGCCATTTGGGACTAAGCCCAAGTATAAACTGACTAGCCAGTAAACAATAGTGTTTTATAAACAGACTGTTCCGTTTCCCACAGAGACCAGTCAGAATGTCAGGAGGGGGAGGTGACCTCTGTAAGAGAGAGAGAGAGAGATGAGGAAGAGAGAGCGAGAGAGAGAGATGAGACATGAGACATGAGACAGCGAGAGAGAGAGAGAGAGAGAGAGAGAGAGAGAGAGAGAGAGAGAGAGAGAGAGAGAGAGAGAGAGAGAGAGAGAGAATGAGAGAGCGAGAGCGAGAGAGAGAGAGACATATGAGGAAGAGAGTGAGAGATGAGGAAGAGAGAGACAGATGAGAGAGAGAGACACGCACACCTTTCCTGTAGTAACTACCTCAGTAAATAGACTCTACCTTTCCTGTAGTAACTACCTCAGTAAATAGACTCTACCTTTCCTGTAGTAACTACCTCAGTAAATATACTCTACCTTTCATGTAGTAACTACCTCAGTAAATAGACTACCTTTCCTGTAGTAACTACCTCAGTAAATATACTCTACCTTTCATGTAGTAACTACCTCAGTAAATATACTCTACCTTTCCTGTAGTAACTACCTCAGTAAATATACTCTACCTTTCATGTAGTAACTACCTCAGTAAATAGACTCTACCTTTCCTGTAGTAACTACCTCAGTAAATATACTCTACCTTTCATGTAGTAACTACCTCAGTAAATAGACTCTACCTTTCCTGTAGTAACTACCTCAGTAAATATACTCTACCTTTCCTGTAGTAACTACCTCAGTAAATAGACTCTACCTTTCCTGTAGTAACTACCTCAGTAAATAGACTCTACCTTTCATGTAGTAACTACCTCAGTAAATAGACTCTACCTTTCCTGTAATAACTACCTCAGTAAATAGACTCTACCTTTCCTGTAGTAACTACCTCAGTAAATAGACTCTACCTTTCCTGTAGTAACTACCTCAGTAAATAGACTCTACCTTTCCTGTAGTAACTACCTCAGTAAATAGACTCTACCTTTCATGTAGTAACTACCTCAGTAAATAGACTCTACCTTTCATGTAGTAACTACCTCAGTAAATAGACTCTACCTTTCCTGTAGTAACTACCTCAGTAAATAGACTCTACCTTTCCTGTAGTAACTACCTCAGTAAATAGACTCTACCTTTCCTGTAGTAACTACCTCAGTAAATAGACTCTACCTTTCCTGTAGTAACTACCTCAGTAAATAGACTCTACCTTTCCTGTAGTAACTACCTCAGTAAATATACTCTACCTTTCCTGTAGTAACTACCTCAGTAAATAGACTCTACCTTTCCTGTAATAACTAATCTAATCCGCTACACAATATTCACAGAGCTGACGGCTGGACAGACGGGTCGGGGAGGGAGGGAGGGACAGAGTAATGATCTTGATAATACGGCCAGATGATGAGATTAGAGATTATAATCATATATCCAGGTCAATGTGTTAACCTCAGTGAGAGAGATAACACTCACACACATGTACAGTACATTGTGTATTATACCAATGGTCCCTAACTAGCTCCATTGGGATATCCAAAGTGAAACCACATTTACCACAAGCATTACAATCGGGTCGCGTGCAGCTGCACTCCTTGTGTGCTGCCAGCTGTGGCATGTGGTCCAGGCATGTGGTCAAGATTGAAATAAACCCAACCTTCATTTACGTTGTGACATACTCAATTAAAAAAACTACATTTTGGACTAGACTGACTTTATGACAAAAATGATCCTATAGTAGTTCAATTCTGACAGCAGAATAAACGTTTCTGACAAATACTGATACCACATAAGTTGTTTTTTAAATGAGAAGTTGTTCTTTAGGGGAGGGAGGTCTCTTTAAGAGAGGGGGGGGCTCTTTAAGGGAGGGAGGGAGGTCTTTAAGGGAGGGAGGGAGATCTTTAAGGGAGGGAGGGCTCTTTAAGGGAGGGAGGGAGGTCTTTAAGGGACCGAGGTCTTTAGAGGGAGGTAGGGAGGGGTAGGGAGCACTTTAAAGAGGGGAGGGAGGTCTTTAAGAGGGAGGTCTTTAAGGGGGTGAGAGAGGTCTTTGGGAGGGAGGTCTTTAAGGGAGATAGGGCACTTTAAGGGAGTGAGGGAGGTCTTCAAGGGGGAGGGAGGTCTTTAAGGGGAAGAAGGAGGTCTTTGGGAGGGAGGGCTCTTTAAGGGAGGGAGGGAGGTCTTTAAGGGAGGGAGGGCTCTTTAAGGGAGAGAGGGAAGTCTTTAAGGGAGGGAGGGCTATATAAGGGAGGGAAGTCTTTAAGGGAGGGAGTGCTCTATAAGGGAGGGAAGTCTTTAAGGGAGGGAGGGCTATATAAGGGAGGGAAGTCTTTAAGGGAGGGAGGGAGGACCTGAGCCCTAGGACCGTGCCCCAGGACTACCTGACATGATGGCTCCTTGCTGTCCCCAGTCCACCTGACTGTGCTGCTGCTCCAGTTTCAACTGTTCTGCCTTATTATTATTTGACCATGCTGGTCATTTATGAACATTTGAACATCTTGGTCATGTTCTGTTATAATCTCTACCCGGCACAGCCAGAAGAGGACTGGCCACCCCACATAGCCCGGTTCCTCTCTAGGTTTCTTCCTAGGTTTTGGCCTTTCTAGGGAGTTTTTCCTAGCCACCGTGCTTTTACACCTGCATTGTTTGCTGTTTGGGGTTTTAGGCTGGGTTTCTGTACAGCACTTTGAGATATCAGCTGATGTACGAAGGGCTATATAAATAAATTTGATTTGATTTGATTTGATAAGGGAGGGAAGTCTTTAAGGGAGTGAGGGCTCTATAAGGGAGGGAGGGAAGTCTTTAAGGGAGGGAGGGCTATATAAGGGAGAGAAGGACGTCTTTAAGGGAGGGAGGGCTATATAAGGGAGGGAAGTCTTTAAGGGAGGGAGGGAAGTCTTTAAGGGAGGGAGGGAAGTCTTTAAGGGAGGGAGGGCTATATAAGGGAGGAAAGTCTTTAAGGGAGGGAGGTATGTAGTACGGTAATTCAACAGCTTACTACACTGTAGTCTCTATTCAGTCTGGATCCCTGAAGCGTTACAGATCACGTGATGGAGATGTAAAGGTAATTTCAGATTGAGACGTGAATACAGTGTCCGCTAACGCCGGAACATTTACATTTCAATCCCGCGGTAACGCTGAACTTCAGCGATACGGCTTGAATAGAGCCCTGTGTGACTGGGCTCATCATCACAGACCACCTGACAACAACAACACATAGTTAGTGGGAATCCTGCAGCATCAAGCATCAAATACTCATGACTGTACAGTCTTATGTATGACTGGTATCCTTTTAATGGTTTGCATTAACAATATATTTACAGCGTCTCTTTTTGTGGTCCTGAATATTGAAAACGGTGAACCGTCGCTGAGGGCAAGGCGTTCTGGAAACGATGGGTTTCATTTTCCAAACAGAGACATTCATTATGTTCTCTTCCTGACTGGAGATAGCTGTGACATTAATGAGTGTGTGTGTGTGTGTGTGGTCGGTGTTACCTGTCGGCTGTCGTGTTTGGAGGAGGAGCTGCTGTTGCTGTGTGAGGGGGAAGAGATCTTGTGAGACATGGCTGAACTTCTCTCCTCTGAGCCCATCTCCCTGCAGGCCGTCTCCCTGTCCCTGCAGTCCGTCTCCCTGTCCCTGCAGTCCGTCTCCCTGTCCCTGCAGTCCGTCTCCCTGTCCCTGCAGTCCGTCTCCCTGCCCCTGCAGTCCGTCTCCCTGTCCCTGCAGTCCGTCTCCCTGTCCCTGCAGGCCGTCTCCCTGTCCCTGCAGTCCGTCTCCCTGCCCCTGCAGTCCGTCTCCCTGACCCTGCAGTCCGTCTCCCTGCCCCTGCAGTCCGTCTCCCTGTCCCTGCAGTCCGTCTCCCTGTCCCTGCAGTCCGTCTCCCTGCCCCTGAAGTCCGTCTCCCTGCCCCTGAAGTCCGTCTCCCTGTCCCTGCAGGCCGTCTCCCTGTCCCTGCAGTCCGTCTCCCTGGGATTTGAGGATCCTCTCTCCTTGGGACTTGGGCTTCTCTGGGTCAGTGAGGCACTGCAACCTTGTCCATCTGGAACATCCCTCACTGAGTGAGAGAGAGAGAGAGAGAGAGAGAGAGAGAGAGAGAGAGAGAGAGAGAGAGAGAGAGAGAGAGAGAGAGAGAGAGAGAGAGAGAGAGAGAGAGAGAGAGAGAGAGAGAGAGAGAGAGAAAGAAGAGGGATTGGAGAGGGAGAGGCAGAGATGTTATTGATCTTTAGGAACATTTAATTGACACAATTTAGCTAATAACTATTGTACATACCAAATTCAAATGCAAAAAAGTTTTTAAAAAGGTCACTGTTGAAGAGAGAGTTCACATATCAGATGAAGGGAGAACTGAAGTCCTAAAAAGCTTTGAAGCTCCTTAGTCTCACTGGGAACCACAACCACTCTGAGCGAGAGAGATGTTGTTCTGACAGAGTGCTTCCTTTTAGCTGCGTCTGTGTCCCAAATGGAGCCCTATTCTCCAAATTGTTCACTACGTTTGACCAGAGGGTCAAAAGAGAATAGGGGCCCATTTGGGACGAAGCCTGTGATTCACTGTGCTGGTGAGTCATGGTCCAACAGTATGGACTGTCAACATTCATCAACGTACATACAGTGTGATGAACAGACACTTGTGCCCCTTAATTGAAGTAAAATAGAAACAAATATTAATGTGCAATAATTACCGCTTGATCATACAGGATAGTGGTGAATAAATATCACATCACACACTGACTGGCAACTAAGGTGAAAAATAGACTACTGTCTTTGGTGTGTATCAGTAGATCAGTAGATGAGCTTCACAGTGTGTGTGTGTGTGTGTGTGTGTGTGTGTGTGTGTGTGTGTGTGTGTGTGTGTGTGTGTGTGTGTGTGTGTGTGTGTGTGTGTGTGTGTGTGTGTGTGTGTGTGTGTGTGTGTGTGTGTGTGTGTGTGTGTGTCGTTGTGAGAATGATAAACAACCTGGGTGAACTAAGGTAACTGTAAATTATACCGTCAGATCACAAGGCAACATACAGCAGGCAATCAATGCAACATGCTTTACTGATGCTAAAAGAACAGAGGTGCTACTGAATGTGTGGCCAATCAATCTCAGTGGAGTTCCAATCAATCTCACTGGAGTTCTAATCAATCTCAGTGGAGTTCCAATCAATCTCCCTGAGTTCCAATCAATCTCCCTGGAGTTCCAATCAATCTCACTGGAGTTCCAATCAATCTCACTGGAGTTCCAATCAATCTCCCTGGAGTTCCAATCAATCTCACTGGAGTTCCAATCAATCTCACTGGAGTTCCAATCAATCTCCTGGAGTTCCAATCAATCTCACTGGAGTTCCAATCAAGTTCTCAATCTCCCTGGAGTTCCAATCAATCTCCCTGGAGTTCCAATCAATCTCCTGGAGTTCCAATCAATCTCCCTGGAGTTCCAATCAATCTCCCTGGAGTTCCAATCAATCTCACTGGAGTTCCAATCAATCTCCTGGAGTTCCAATCAATCTCACTGGAGTTCCAATCAATCTCACTGGAGTTCCAATCAATCTCCCTGGAGTTCCAATCAATCTCCTGGAGTTCCAATCAATCTCACTGGAGTTCCAATCAATCTCCCTGGAGTTCCAATCAATCTCCCTGGTGTTCCAATCAATCTCACTGGAGTTCCAATCAATCTCCCTGGAGTTCCAATCAATCTCACTGAGTTCCAATCAATCTCACTGGAGTTCCAATCAATCTCCCTGGAGTTCCAATCAATCTCACTGGAGTTCCAATCAATCTCACTGGAGTTCCAAAGTAGTTTCTTTACAGCAATTCACCATGAAGGCCTGATATACTCAGTCTCCTGTGTGTCTGTTACTTGAACTCTGTGAAGCATTTATTTGGGCTGCAATTTGAGGTGCAGTTAATCTCTTCAACCTATGGGGGTGCTATTTCATTATTGGATAAAAACGTGCCTGTTTTAAGCGCAATATTTTGTCACAAAAAGATGCTCGACTATGCATTTAATTGACAGCTTTGGAAAGAAAACACTCTGACGTTTCCAAAACGGCAAAGATATGATCTGTGAGTGCCACAGAACTGATGCTACAGGCGAAACCAAGATGAAACTTCAAACAGGAAATGAGCAGAATTTTTGAGGCTCTGTTTTCCATTGTCTCCTTATATGGCTGTGAATGCGCCAGGAATGAGCCTGCCCTTTCTGTCATTTCCCAGGTGTCTGCAGCATTGTGACGTATTTGTAGGCATATCATTGGAAGATTGGCCATAAGAGACTACATTTACCAGGTGTCCTTTGTCTAAATTGGTGCATAATCTTCAGCTGCAGGCATTTCCCCATGGGATTCAGAGGAGAAAGCATACTTCCACGAACGATATATCATCGAAGAGATATGTGAAAAACACCTTGAGGGTTGATTCTAAACAACGTTTGCCATGTTTCAGTCGATATTATGGAGTTAATTTGGAAAAAAGTTCTGCGTTTTGATGACTGAATTTTTGTGTTTTTTTTGGTAGCCAAACGTGATGTACCAAACGGAGAGATTTCTCCTATACAAATAATCTTTTTGAACATTTGCTATCTAACTGAGAGTCTCCTCATTGAAAACACCCGAAGTTCTTCAAAGGTAAATGATTTTATTTGAATGCTTTTCTGGTTTTTGTGAAAATGTTGCCTGCTGAATGCTAACGCTAAATGCTACGCTAGCTATCAATACTGTTACACAAATGCTTGTTTTGCTATGGTTGAGAAGCATATTTTGAAAATCTGAGATGACAGTGTTGTTAACAAAAGGCTAAGCTTGAGAGCTAGCAGATTTATTTCATTTCATTTGCGATTTTCATGAATAGTTAATGTTGTGTTATGGTAATGGGCTTGAAGCTGTAGTCATTATCCCGGATCCGGGATGGCTCGACGCAAGAAGTTAACTCTAATGAACGTATTCTCTGCAGCAGAGGTAACTGGGTGTTCCTTTCATGTGGCGGTCCTCATTAGAGCCAGTTTCATCATTGCACTTGATGGTTTTTATGACTGCACTTCAAGAAACTTTCAAAGTTCTTGACATTTTCTTGACTGACCTTCATGTCTTAAAGTGATGATGGACTGATGGACTCTTCTGCTTATTTGAGTTGTTCTTGCCAAAATATGGACTTGGACTTTACCAAACAGGGCTATCTTCTGTATACCACCCCTACCTTGTCACAACACAACTGATTGGCTCAAACGCATTAAGGACAGAAATTCCACAAATGAACTTTTAACAAGACACATCTGTTAATTGAAATGCATTCCAGGTGACTACCTCATGAAACTGGTTGAGAGAATGCCAAGAGTGTGCAAAGCTGTCATCAAGGCAAAGGGTGGCTAATTTGAAGAATCTAAAATCTAAAATATATTTGTTTAACACTTTTTTTTGGTTACTACATGATTCCATATGTGTTATTTCAGTATATATGTCTTCACTATTATTCTAAAATGTAGAAAATAGTCAAAATAAAGAACAATCCTGGAATGATTAGGTTGTCCAAACTTTTGACTGCTACGGTAGACATTTGAAGTCGGAAGTTTACATAAACCTTAGCCAAATACATTTAAACTCAGTTTTTCACAATTCCAGATATTTAATCCTAGTAAAAAATTCCTGTCTTAGGTCAGTTAGAATCACCACTTTATTTTAAGAATGTGAAATAATAGCAGAGAGAATGATTATTTCAGCTTTTATTTCTTTCATCATATTCCTAGTGGGTCAGAAGTTTACATACTGTACACTCAATTAGTATTTGGTAGTATTGCCTTTAAATTGTTTAACTTGGGTCAAACATTTCATATAGCCTTCCACAAGCTTCCCACAATAAGTTGGGTGAATGTTGGCCCATTCCTCCTGACAGAGCTGGTGTAACTGTGTCAGGTTTGTAGGCCTCTTGCTCGCACACGCTTTTTCAGTTCTGCCCACAAATTTTCTATAGGATTGAGGTCAGGGCTTTGTGATGGCCCACTCCAATACCTTGACTTTGTTGTCCTTAAGCCATTTTTGCCACAACTTTGGAAGTATGCTTGGGGTCATTGGCCATTTGGAAGACCCATTTGCGACCAAGCTTTAACTTCCTGCCTGACTGATGTCTTGATATGTTGCTTCAATATATCCAAAATCATTTTCCTCCCTCATGATGCCGTCTATCTTGTGAAGTGCGCCAGTCCCTCCTGCAGCAAAGCACCCCCACAACATGATGCTGCCACCCCAGTGCTTCACAGTTGGGATGGTGTTCTTCGGCATGCAGACCTCCCCCTTTTTCTTCCAAACAAACATAAGTATGGTCATTATGGCCAAACAGTTCTATTTTTGTTTTCATCAGAGCATTGGATATTTCCACAAAAGCACAATCTTTGTCCCCATGTGTAGTTGCAAACCGTAGTCTGGCTTTTTATGGTGGTTTTGGAGCAGTGGCTTCTTCCATGCTGAGCTGCCTTTCAGATTATGTCGATATAGGACTCACTTTACTGTGGATATAGATACTTTTGTACCTGTTTCCTACAGCATCTTCACAAGGTCCTTTGCTGTTGTTCGGGGATTGATTTGCACTTTTCGCACCAAAGTACGTTCATCTCTAGGAGACAGAACGCATCTCCTTCCTGAGAGGTATGACGGCTTTTGCTGGTCCCCATGGTGTTTATACTTGTGTACTATTGTGTGTACAGATGAATGTGGTACCTTCAGGTGTTTGGAAATTGCTCCCAAGATGAACCAGACTTGTGAGGTCTTCAAAAAGAAATCTGAGGTCTTGGCTGATTTCTTTGGATTTTCCCATCATGTCAAGCAAAGAGGCACTGGAGTTTGAAGGTAGGCCTTGAAATACATCCACAGGTACACCTCCAATTGAAACAAATGATGTAATTTAGCCTATCAGAAGCTTCTAAAGCTATGACATCATTTTCTGGAATTTTCCAAGCTGTTTAAAGGCACAGTCAACTTAGTGTATGTAAACTTCTGACCCACTCATACAGTGAATTATAACAAATAATCTGTCTGCCTTATGGTCTTTGGAAAATAGACTTGTCAATGTACTGAAAGTGAATCTAACAGCTTACCAATCTCTAGTTTGTTTGAAGTTTAGAAAAAACAGAGTTTTAATGATTCCAACCTAAGTGTATGTAAACTTTGAAAAACGAGTTTTAATGATTCCAACCTAAGTGTATGTAAACTTTGAAAAACGAGTTTTAATGATTCCAACCTAAGTGTATGTAAACTTT